>NC_072373.2:32890000-33190000 GCF_028885625.2 Pongo pygmaeus | reverse complement strand
GGAAGAGAACAAAATAGAAACTTGAATTGGAATTGCTGTTCTGAGGTTTCTTAAACTAGTGTGTAGCTAAACATGGCTAGAAGCAAAAATCAGAGAAGATAGAGCTGGGATAATGTAAAAATTACTATTTTTTTTCATTCTGTCTTTAGGGAAACTGTATGTAAAACATCTGAGTAAATGTTTTTTAAAGACAATGAATTCTAATACTTTGATTTCTATAAGCTCCTTTAAAGTCTTCATAAAAGTTACAAAGGCAAAGATAGGCTTGATGGCTTGTTTATATCCGTCCTCTTTCAAAAGTTTATGTTGCTGTGTTCTATCTCTGCGGAAATAGCAATGTGTGTATTAAATTACACTATTTGCTTGAGTGTTAGCACTCCACTTCCAGATTTAATAGTTCTTTAACCTGAGAATTAAAAAACTTGAATTCATTATAATAGAAATATTTGATACATTTTCTATAATATTTACAATTAGAGAAAACTAGATCTATTTATTATGTCTTCCAGTATTTGTAAATTAAAATGGTATAATTCTCAGATTATTTTAATAACTGTATTGACTTTAAACCAGTGGTCCCCAACTTTTTTGGCCCCAGGGACTGGTTTCATAGAAAACAGTTTTTCCATGGACCTAGGATGGAAAGGAGAGGAGGGATGGTTTTGGCATGATTCAAGCGCATTATATTTATTATTAGATTCTCGTAAGGAGCGTGCAACCTAGATTCCTCGCGTGCACAGTTCACAATAGGGTTCCTGTTCCTATGAGAATCTCATGCCGCCACAGAACTGACAGGAGGCAGGGCTCAGGTGGTAATGTCGCTGGCCTGCTGCTCACCTCCTGCTGTGTGGCCCTGTTCCTAACAGGTCACGGACCAGTACTTGTCCACAGCCTGGGGATTGGGTACCCCTGCCTTAAACAATATGTCATGAACATTTTCCATTTATTGATATGTGAACTAAGATATCAGTTTATATGCTATCATAGCCTATAATTTATTTAACAATGTACCAGGATTCTGTTATGCCATATACTATAATTTACTGAAACATTGTTGAACATCTGAATCATTTTCAATATTTTGATATTACAAATAGGATAGGTATGGACATCTTGTGTGTCCACTTAATGACTATTCACTTGAGATAAACTTCCTAAAATAGGTTTGCTAAGTCAAATATTATGTTAAAAGGAAAGATTTTTCATAGATTTTAACAAATTATTGTACATGAAAAGTTGTACTAATGAACTCACACAGACACCTCAGCAGTTTATAAAAGTTTCAGCTTCCCCACATTCCCATCAATTCTTGATGGGGTCATTTTTTTTCATCTTTGAGAATTTGATAAGCATTAGTATTTATCAGATAATAAGCATCTCATTTTTATTGTATTTCTTTGATTACTAGTGAAATTTGTAAATCTCTCTCTGTTTAAAACACTCTGTGCCAGACAGAGGAAACCACAACAGCATTTATCCTCAATGCCAAAGAACTTAACTAATGTGTCAATTCTCAGAATATTTATTTCTATTACCAAACCTTTAAACTCACTGTATGGGTATTGATCCTCTGTTGTGTAGATTTCAAAACCATCCCTGAGTAAACTGTAAGTAAGCCAGTGGGCATTTGGAGAATCAGGTGGACTCCAGGAGAGATTGATAGCAGAAGAACTTTGAACTTGTCCTCTGGGCGGAGGTTGCTGGAATGGAGCTAAATTACAATGAAGAGAGCATTTGTTAGCAAAGCAATCAATAAACAGAAAAGCAAACTGAAGTAAGATATCCAGCAAAGAGGTCTTTCTGATTCAGAATGGCTTTATCAAGAAGACATGTGGTTTACCAAGACATTAATAAACAAAGGGTTCATGAGTTCTCGAAAACAAAGCTTTTTATCTATAAGCATAAAAAAACTTTTTAGGTCAAAGCAGCTGGCATAAATATAGATGGGGGTAAAAAACCACAATAGTTTACATTAAGCATTTCTTTCTTTGCCTTTTTTTTTTTTTGAGAAACCATCCAAGGATGCACAACATTTATTTTTTACATAGTTAATTTAAAAGTTGACATAAGTTCCATTGAAACTTGAAATTTAAGTACATAATCTTTGGGTTTTTGAGAGGAAGCTTTCCATTCCATTAAGCACAATTCTTTATCTTGCTTCAGAGAGCACAGTGTAAAAGAAAGAATAATATTTGGTGATATAAATAGTTATGGATGTTAAATAATCTAAGTATTATCAAGAAACAATTTGAATATACTATATGAATATACCATCACCTGTTAGAGGTGTTTTTAAGATGTAATACGATTGCTTATCTGGCACATAAGAAATAAGAACATTCATCTAACTACTTAAGTGATGTTTTCTATAATATAAATATATACCATGAAAACATTGTGTTCTGTCACTGTAAATTTTTCTTAGTCTCCCTACTTTTGAGAGTGAGTTTTCTTTTTTCCCCCAGAATACACAAAGGTAAAGGAGAAAAACAACAGCTAAATCTTTTTAAGGACAATCAACCACCAGTTTATGTACTACTTTCCAGTTTAAACAAGATGCTCAATCCCCCATCCATTTAAAGAAGCACAACCTAATCAAACACACTGGTTAAATAAGATGTCAAGGGTACAGGTTGCTGTGTTACCTTCCTTTTAAACCATTCATCTTTTTGTTAAGAAATATGTAAATATAATGTACAGAAAAGAATCCATCAAATAATTAATATTTTTATATGAAATATCTACAGTCACTAGAAGCCTCACTAAAAGAAAGCACACTCAAAAAAAGTAACTTGGGGAGAACTTAATAAAGGAACTACTTTCAAAAGGGTGGGCAAAAGAGATGGTGCAGTACTGTCAGGTATAGAACCGCAGAGCTCTTTTGCTATTTATGTCAGAGTTTCTCAAGCCAACCCTGAACCCTGGGTCTAATGATTCACTAGGAAGACTCAAGGACTCATCATATAGTCCTACTCATGGCTAAAATTTATTACAATGAAATGTTACTGAATTCATCAACAAAGGGAAAAGGCATATCAATGAAGTCCAGGGGAAACCAAGCACAAGCTTCCAAGAATTCTCTTCCAGTAGAGATAGAATGGGCCTAATTCCCCCAGCAATGCATTATAAAAACGTGTGTGATGTGTTGCCAATCAGGGAAGCTCCTTAGAAATTCAGTGCACAGCGTTTTTATTGGGGGCTGTTCCTATGAGCAGCCTCTATCTGGCATTTACCCAAATTTAAGACCCCCACAAGGAAAGCAGGTGTTAAGCATAAACCATACTTTGTACAAATGTTTAAGTGCAGTGGTCCTCTCTTATCAGTTCTGGGGATGGTGGGGATCCAGATGCCAGCCAAAGGCCAACTTTGTAAGCAGGTCTTTCTAAAAATAAGCAGTCAGTCTTGCTATGTTAACTCTTCTCTGCACACTATCTCTAGCTTAAATGGGGACAGAACTCAGGGACAGAAAGGACTGAATGAAGAGCATCACCTGACAGGAGCTATGACCACTCATGGAGGGATGCAGTTAGCTTGAGGTTGCTTCTACATGGACACAGAGAGTGGGGAATTAAATATTCTGACTTCCTTTTCCACCTGCCCTCCAGATGTTTGGTGGGTCCCTCCTAGCAGCTGAAATCAACTAACTGAAGGCCAGAGGGCAATGGAGGCTGCTGATGCAAACCGCATAGAATCTTGGAGGACAGAGCAAAGTGGAAAAGTAGGGAACAGTAAAGTGAAGTTATTCTGCAAACTAAGCAAAGACTTCCACCTCAGAGCTATTGCTAATTCACCAGGACCCATGAGTGATGAACTCTGTTTAACAGATATAATATATGAACTCTGTCTAAAAGATATAATATGATCAAATTATTACATTTTAAGACAGGATTTCAAGAGCACTTTGATATTTATACGCCACACACACACACGCAAACACACACACACATGTTTTTGTCCATGGTTCCTGGCTCATAACTTCCATAGCCTTTGTTATTTCTTTGGTGACTAACACAGTAAGCCTATCTTTTGTTGAAGTATTGGTCTTTTATCCAAGGGTCCTGAAGCAGCTTCAGAACAATTTAAGAGTGATACAGGTGAAGGACAGTCTTTTGTTACAATATTGGGGAGCTTTAGGCTTCAGAAGTAGGCCTCAGAAAATAGGGTCTGTCTGTTCTGTTCTGCTTCTACCTGTTCCTTTTTCTCCCCAAGGCAGGCCAGAGAAACTAAAAATATACTCTAATGTTCCTCTACCTTTCTGTCTTACAGCCAGCCATAAGGAAATTCTCTGACCTACCTTGTCTGATTGTGGGTCATGAGACCCTCATTTTAGACGGGGTCCTGCCCCATGCCCTGGAGAAATGAATACTGCAGAGAGAGGCCAAAAAGACTCTGAATAGGCAGCCTTGCTGGGTTTCCCCACTCAGTCGATTAGTATGAAATCATACTCCTTTTTTTTTTTTTTTTTTAAATCATGTGTCTACATAGTTGTCCATGTGTTGAAGGCCGAAAGAATGAGGGTCGTGATCAACTCAGTATACCACTGGAGGCTATATGAGTAAACAGCAAACTGTTCTCATGAAAGCAGGATGTTGGCAAGCTGACAAACTGTGTCTGCACCCAGAAGGAATGCTGAAGGCAGTCATGACCCAGGCACAAGTGTTTCTTGTGATTAGGCAAATCTGAAGCCTGTTAGTAATAATATGACCCTGTGATCAATCATGCAGCTGACCAATCATTACCTCCTCCTCCCTGCTCTTTCTACCCAATAAATACGAAGGGCTGAAGAAGCTCAGGCAGCTGCCCTTGCTCACAAGAAGCAGGGACCCCTCTTTTTCTTCCCCATGTAACACTTCCTGTAAAATAGTTATTTTTGTTTTAAGTTTTCATTTCTGCTTTCATCCCCCTTCATTCATTCTTGTAATGACAGTCTCAAGTAGTAACAGTAGTAACTGTTGTAGTGATGGTCTCAAGTAGTAATTTTGGTAGTCTGCCACATCCATGCTTCAGTCATGCCTATCCAATGAAGTTGCTATAAAGGGTCGAGGCGGGTGGATCACGAAGTCAGGAGATCGAGACCATCCTGGCCAACATGGTGAAACCCTGTCTCTACTAAAAATACAAAAATTAGCCGGACGTGGTGGCACACACCTGTAATCCCAGCTACTCGGCAGGCTGAGGCAGGAGAATCGCTTGAATGCGGGAGTCGGAGGTTGCAGTGAGCCAAGATCGCCACTGCATTCCAGCCTGGTGACAGAGCGAGACTCTGTCTCAAAAAAAAAAAAAAAAAAAAAAAAAATGGGTGTTTGGGGTGGCGGGGGTGGTGGGGGTACAGGGAGAGCTCTAGGTAGTTTAACACGTGGAAGTTCCTAGAGGGTGCGACACCTAGAGAAGACATGGAAGCTCAGCTCCCCTTTCCGTGTGTCTTGTCCTATGCATTGCTTCATCTGTATCTTTGTAACATCCTGTATCATAAATCAGTAAAAATAAGTGCTTCCTGAGCTCTGTGAGCTGATCTGCTGAATTAATTGAACCCAAGGAGGGAGTCATAGGAGCCCCAATTTATAGCCAGTGGGTTACAAGCACAGGCAAAATAACCTGGAGCTTGTGATTGGTGTTAGAAGTTGGGGGCAGCCTTGGGGACTGAGCCCTCACCTGTGGAATCTGCCACTACTTCCAGGTATATAGCGCAAGAGTTGAACTGGATTGTAGGATATTAATGCTGCAGAATTGGTTGTTCACCAAAGTAGTCTATGTTGATGGTGGTGTGAAAACGGAGAAAAAGTTGTTTTATTCTACACAGCACTGAATGTAAAATATATAAAATTCCATGTATTATGAATAGGCTTCCTAAAGACAAAGTCTGATCCTAAGGCAGATAATATTTACATCATATGTTTTAAAATATTCAAACTAGATATATACTCACTGCTCTCCTTTTGTCTTTTTCTTCTTTGGAATTTGCATTGTTCTATTAACATTCCAACAGTCTATATGCCTATTTAGACGTAGGAAAAGAGTAGCAACAATCTCATAATGACACATGAGAAAAGAATTATTTCCGAATAGCACCTTACATTTTTGAATTCATGGATTTTCCATATTTGATATGGTCACTTTGATCGGTTGAACACTTACAATGCATTTGACCCTTTCAGTGGATTTTAATTTAGGGTTTTAAATCCTGTTGTTTCTTGGTGGAGCCACAAATATCATAAACTGCCTCATTTATGGCACTCTCAAAGAACCTTGCAATTCATGGTAATTTAACATTTTTTAGTGAATATTAGTGATTTCATCTAAAACTCTGCATGCTATCAGGAACACAACAGATTTCAGAGTTAGAGCAATCAAAACTGACCTTCAGATGATTTTCTAAGGCAGCAAAATGCTTTGGGGATGAATGAAAATGAAAGAGAGATAGATGTTTCACTCCCATGTCAAAGGGTGTAGAAAATGATTTGCATTACATGAAAATTTCCTTGGCAACAAAAGTTCTTCACACACAGAGGCTCTTTCCAAACATTTAAGCTGATTACTTGCTATGACCATGTCAACCACAATCTTGTCTGACTCCACAGCATAAATAAATAGTACCTCTTTGGTATTTAAGTTGAAATTTTCATAAGCCAGAAGGTTTAGACGACTTACCAACACTTTTGAGAATATTATTAAATCTTGAGCATGAGAGAACTTGAACTTTTATGTGCTTGAAGTAGAATTCCTAAAAAATGTTCACATATTCATTCATCAAAATTGCCAAGAATGGTCTTTGCATATGCCAGACTCTTTTCTATGGAATGAGAGTATAATATTGTGACTAGATCCATCTCTTTGGGAACCACGAGCTTGAATCTCCAGCTTTGGAACTTTGGTAGTTGTATGATTATAGTCAAATATTGATTGGACTCCCTGAACCTTTTCTCATTTATATTAAGAGAATGATAATGTCTCCCTGTCAGGGTTATTTTGAAGATAAGGGGTGTGTGTGTGTGTATGTGTGTATAAAGTAATTGTTCAATAAATATCACCTTTATTTCCTCTACCCTCCAGTGTGCTGGAAGGCATCCTTGATTCTTACATCCCAAGAATTATAAATGGCTTATTTGGCAATAAGTAATATATTCATTACCACAGATAATATATACTAATGGGAAAATTACTTCTATCTTAGTATCCTAATAGAAGAGTGATCACACACAGATCCTGCATGAAACTCATGAGACACTGGAGAGCACATGGCTAAGCACAAAAGGGACAGTGCATAGCAATAACATTGCATAATTATACTATAGGTTTCCTGGAAACACAGAAAACAGATAATGTACAAGTCTTCATCTCCTTGGTTAAATTTTTGATGCATTATAAGTGAAATTGCTTTCTTAATTTCTTTTTCAAATTGTTCATTGCTGGCTTATAGAAACACAGCTAATTTTGTGTGTTGATCTTGTAACATAGAACATTGCTGAATTTGTTTACTAGCTCTAGCAGCTTTCTTGTGAATTTGTTTGGATTTTCCACATATAGAATCATATCATCTGCAAGTAAAGAAAGTCAATTTTGTAATTTGGGAGACTTTTACTTACTTTTTCTTGATTACTTGCTCTGGCTAATATGTGGGCATTTTTATATTATGTCCAATCTTAGATCTCAGTCTTTCATTATTGAATATGATGTTAGCTATGGGGTCAACCACATTTTTGCATAGCTGCTTGGGTAATTCAATGGGGAAAGGATAGCAATTTCAACAAATGTTAATGGAACATTTGGATATCTATGTGTCAAAAAATAAAAATGAAAGAACTTAGATGCTTAACTCATACCATGTACAAAATTAATTCAAATTATTTCATGGATCTAAATGTAAATGTTTAATTGTAAAACTTTAAGAAAAAAATGGATAAATTTTTTTTACATTGAGTCAACCCAAAATTTCTTAAATAGGACACAAAAACATGACCCATAAAGGAAAAGCCTGGTAAATTGACTTCATGAAAAGTAAAAGCTTTTGCTCTTTAAAGTATACCGTTAAGAAAATGAGAAACAAATCCACAGAATGGGAGGACTATTTGCAAGTTGTATCCCAAATTATTAAGGAATTCTTTAACTCAGTAAGAGGACTGACAACTCAACTAAAACATGGGCGAAATATTTGAAAGATACTTTGCCAAAAATCACATGAATGACAATACACATGAAAAGATGTTCAACATTAGTCACCAGGCAAAATGCAAACTAAAACCACAATGAGATACTACTACACACTCACTGAATGGCTATAATGAAATAGAGTCAATGCCAAATGTTGCTGAGACCATAGAGTAACTGGATCTCTTATAAATTGCTAATGTAAATGTAAAATGATACAGCCATGTTGGAAAATAATTTGGCAGTTTCTTAAGACATTAAAAATATGTTCAGTATACAAACCAGCCTTTTTATTCTCAGGATATAAAGAGATATAAAGATGCATGTCCACACAGAGACTTGTAACCGTATGTTCATGGATGCATTATTCATAATAGATGAATGCTGAAAACAATCTATGTATCAACTGATCAATGGATAAACAAAATATAGTATATTCATAAAATACTACTTAGCAATTAAAAGAATCTACTGAGACATGCAACAATATGACTGAACCTCAAAAACATTTTATTAAGAGAAAGAAGCTAGATACAAAAGCCTATACATTGTAAAAAGTCTAAATGTTGTATAATTTCATTTACATAAAACTCCTGGGAAAGGCAAAATTATCTCATCAAAGACCCTATAACTAGTTGTTTGGGGCTAGAGGTGGGAGTTGTGATTGAATGGAAATGAGCACTAAGAAACTTTTTTGAAATGACAGAAGTGTTCTACAATTGGATTATAGTAATGTTTGCACAAGTCTAAATTTACTAAAGTCCATCAAACCATATACTTAAAATTATTAAATGTATAATATGTAAATTATACTTTAATAAAGCTGTTAATAAAAGGAGAGCTAGAAGAGACTCTCTGGCAAGGAGAGATGAAGAAAAAATGTGGATATAAAGATGAATAAATAACAATGAGAATAGTGTCGAGAAGACAAACACTATTAAAAAATAAGTGGCTAATTGTATACGTGTGTGTATGTGTATAATTTTAGTTAAGTTCATAGAAGATTGAACTAGAATATCATTCACTAGGAAAGCATACAGAAAATAGGACTATTTAATTTATGTTAATTCTTGTTTTGCTCCCTATCAAGAAGAATGACTATCATTTTGAAAGCATGAAACCAATATTTAAAGGAAAGAAGTGAATCACCCAATAGGGAAATTTACTGTAAGAAAAGGTCTAACTACTTTATTTTAATTCAATCCTCTTGCACTTTGGAAATTACATCCTACGATTCCTATCCTGACAGCCGACTGGAAAAAAAAAATCACAGATGATATTACTAAATTATTGCTAGTGGCCCCTAGAAGATATAATGAGGGTTATAATCCTGCAGTTCCCAAACTGTATGGGGGGGTACCATGAGAAATTTTAATTTTAAATGAAACTATTTCTTGACATCTGTTGGATACAGAGACAAATACTAGCCAGAGGTAGTTCACTGTGTCAACAATAGATAGCACTACATTCCTTTCAATCTCATCATATCTTTGTGAAGCCAGTTGTTCTGGCTGGCTTCTGCTAGGATCAAACACAAGTACCATGTGAAAATCAAGCTGGAACAGGAGAGAAGGCTGGGACCCTTCATCCTCATCCCACCATTTACATTTTTCTGCTCCCCTCCTATTATCAGTGTCCGTCACTCTAGCTATGTTTTGACCTCCTTTGAAGGCAGGAATGTTGTCTGATTTGTTTCTAATAAATTGCCTCTGCTGATACTGAGCTTCTAACTTTACACAGTGTTTCGAAAATTTTGTTAAATAAAAACCTAAAACAGATGCAGCAACAACAAAAAGCAGTTGAAGAACTGTGCTTAGTATGATATATCATAATTTTAAAGAGATAAAAAGCCAAAAGCAATATGTCCAGGGAAGAATCATTAGGAAAGTGAAAGTTTTTAAAAATTCTAACAAATCAGAAACACTTGGAAAGAATGTCTAGTTAATAAAATATAAAATTAAATGTCTACCACTACTAAGAATTGTAGGCTAGCTTTCCAGTGACATGACTATCCAGTTTCACCTGAGAAATAATTCCCAGACTATGTCTCAAATGCAAGAAGGAATAGATAGCAAAAAGTAGAGCAGGTGCCAATATTTTCACAAAATTAGTGGCAGAACCAATCAGAAATCACTAAGATTAGGTATTGTAATTCCATTATAAATGATGATCTACAACTCATATCCAAAAGGAATATGCTAGAATTTTTGTTGCGTACAAAGCAATCAATTGTATTGCTAATCAATAAATGACACATAGTAATTAAGTGGCCAATGGAGTCCAGATTTGTGTTTAGACTGTATTTATACATGAAAGGAATTATGACAGTTCTTTCCCAAAAGAAACATAAATACCTACAGTTTTACTTATGCTGAAATCCAGAGGGACTGATGAAATGCGGGATGCTGAAGAGAAACTACACAGGTACAAAATATGAATATGTCTTCTTAATCACTAGCTACATCCTGCTTTCCATTACCTCAAAATCTAGTACAGTTGTTGTGGAGTCCAATATCCCATTACTTATCTTTCTCCCTCCCCCCTTAAATGTAGATAGCAGAGTTCCAGGCATGCTGGTTTGTGATGATCTGTCATGACTTGTGGCGTTTCCTATCATTGTGACTCATGACAGTCTCAGGACACCCCAAGGAGAATATGCATAGCACAATATGTTGTAGAAGGCTCCTACCACATGTTCCCAGCAGGCATTTCTTAGGGATTCTGGAAAAGGTAAGGATGTATGATCTTGAAGTAAATATAGGAAAACGGTCAATATGTTATGAAATTGTAGAACTGCAGGTGACCTTGTGAGGTCAATTCAAGGAACTGGAAAGTGATGTTGAGAAGTCAAAAGATACTTACATGTAATCTTAGGCTTTAAGGAATTAAAAATATAAATGTGAGAGATATTTAAATGAGTGTAACTTAAATTAGAAAGAAACATCAATTATAGGATGAATAATATGCTGTGATGAATGATACTAATTATTACAATATCAATAAACAACTAATGGTATAATAGTGCCCATAAAATTTGGGGGATGGAAGAATATCAAACTTACAATAAACAAGAATTCACCCTTTATTTGTCAAAAAAAAAATAACTTACCTGGAAATGTCTTTGTGTGGGTGACCAACTATTTTGGTTTAACCAATACTGTCCTGATTTTACCATTGAAAGTCTTGTGTCCTGGGAAAACCCTTGGTCTGGGAAAACCTAGGACATTAATAACCTCATTGTTGATTTCACTCCAAAAAACTATTGTAAATTTCCCACCATGAACATAATTATATTATCATTTCCATTGTCTAATCAAGGAAAAGCACACATATTTCACTCAGTGTATTTTTTTCCATCTCTTACCTACATTCTTCACATTGTACTAAGCCTTTCTGATGGGTTCTAAATGGAGAAAGAAAACAACGAGATGCAGTCCCCTGTATGATGCTGCTTCACACACCAGCACTGAGCCAGAGTTCACTTACTTTTGCTGCAACCCAATAGATTGTTGACATCCAAGTGGCTTGCACTGGGAACACAAGCATCGCACTTTGAGCCAGTGACAAATTGTTTACAGAAACACTGGCCTGTGACCAAGTGACAGGTTTCATTCAAGGCTCCTGAGAGATGACAATTACAAGGCTGACATCTGAAAACAAGGCAAATAAACCATCAAAGAGAATAGTGTTTTGATTAATAATTCATAGTATAAGTTACACCTACCAATAGCATTGTAGAGTAAGATGGTTTGTTTTAGCCAACATATTGAAAAGAATGCTTGAGCTAAACAAACAAAGAATCAACACAAAATAAAGGAAAATAGAAAAGATCTTTATAAAACTACTGTTCCTGGTAAAACCCGTATAAAGCTTTCTCTTTATAAACTAATTGCAAAAAAAGATATTATATTGCTTTTTTACATCCCACGATATATCTTATGGATTAGTTTGAATCCAGTTGTTCAGCTAAGAATACTGTAAATTTTGCTTTTACAAAAGCAGTGTTCCTGTCAGCTAAACATTTAGATTAGGTACCCATAAAATTATCTTTTCAAGTGACTATCCAATTGTGAAACAGAAAACCAGGGGTAAATCATTGATCTCCCTGAAAATCTTAAAATTCTATAGTTAGTTCGATGAAGACTAAATTTCACTAAGAAAATTGCTTGAGGAAGACAGGCTCAAATATTGTTGATGCCTTAATATGGGTTATATTTCATTTTCTGTTTTATGAACTAAACTTATTTATCCACAATGGTTGGAGAATACAGCATTATTCTGATTTATGAAAAGATGTTAATGACATAACTATAGTAAGATAACTTTACAGCAACTTAAATTTCTTGGATCCAAAGTTGCCTGTAAAAATACCAGTAGTGGCATTTTGCCATGATAGAAACTAAAACTTGTTCCTTCACAGTGAATTATTCAAACATGTAGCCTATGCCAATGGCACTGATTAGGATAAGCAATGTTGGTGCCATGAGGTATTAGAGAAGCAAAACAGCACATGTAAGAAGACCACTCACCATTAAAAAGGTACTCTCCTCGTGGTACATTTAAAACAACATCAAATGGATTCACCTACATATTCTAATAAAGATGCTGAACGGATGGAGTTACTTTTCCCCACTGCAATTTTTACGGTGTGATCTCTTGGGTAATCATTCAACACCCTTAAAAAGGCTGATAAAAGCTAAGACTGCCAAATAAGCTGCAAGTTTGTTTTATGGACTAATATCCCCTTGGGAATAAATAAAGTACAGTTTTTATTGAAAACCACTGTACTGTAGTTTGCCCTTTTTATGGTCATGATAAAAGGACATTTTCCCCCTTCAAACAACTATATTAGGTCTTTTATCTACACACATTACATCAGAATTCCATTTCAAATAGATGTTTTGTTTAGGTTAAGTTTTAGAGCTGAAGAAAATTATGTATTATAATTAAAATGGAATTATAGATGCAAAAATACTTGATTTGCTCTTAATTTCTTTATAGGCTATTATGTAGAGTCTATTGCTTGTAGGCTTTTAATATAATATTAGTGAGCATAAACAATAAGAGAAAAGCTTCTCTCAATGTATGTGTGTGCGTGTGTATACATATATATATATATATGTATGTGTAACTGCACCACTCATGAATAAGTGTCTCTTGAGTATTTCAGTTTTTATTACCATTCACTCTTGAGACAATCACACTTATTTTACATACAGTACATTTAGAGTAATAGCTTCCAGTGTATAACATAATTCTGTTCCTTGATGTAGTTCTATTTTCTTCCAGCCAAAGCACGCACATGTTTTGAGCAATTAAATGTGTCTATTCTTGATTTTATAGTCTCTTATCCAAGCCATTGTTATAGTCAACTTATCTGACTTGTTATAATCACTTGACTTCAGTAAGAGAGAATTTTTCCTAAATGAAGTTCACAGGAGGAGACTTTTCTGAAAATTGTAGTCTGTTTTTACCCCAAAGGACACAGGGATAATTTTATAATTAAGGATATAAGCAAAATGATTCCTTTAGATTTCTCAGCCACTCAAATATAATTTTAAACATTTCCAAGACTCTTTAGCAAATAAACTACAAATTTGATGTCATTTTATAAGTTATCCCTCCTCAAGAGTACCTCCTAAATGAAATATATTTCACATTTATTGAAACAAAATTACACATAATAAAGGAAAAGACATTTTAAGCTTAGAAAGAGAAACACCAAACTAAGATGAATTGCAATATTGATTTTGCCAGGATAAATGGTTTTTGTAATATTAATATAAAGAAACCTTTATTACACCGACTCTCTTGGTACAGCCAGAGCTTCTCCCACAATCTGTTTAAAATCTTCATTTTTCATCCTTATGGGAAAACCTCACTTGCTAAATGGATTTCATAAAGAGTAATCTGTCAAGATTTATATAGATAAAAAATTTGTGATGTTTATTGACCAGTTCATTATGGTAAACAAAACAGGAGTAAAGCATCACTAATCTCTGCCAGCACTTTGCTATGATAGTTCTCTTTGGACCCTTACATAACTCAGTATTTGCTGGTTACAATGGGAAAGAAGTTGGCCTCTGTCTCCTACATCACAAATTTCATATACTTTCCTTTCTTAGGAGTTTCTTCCAGTTGTGGAAACAGTGAGAGAAACTGTTATCCTAATTATTACTGTTGAAGAAACCTAACTATTAATGAAAGGAATATGTTTCAGTAATGCACATCATTGTCAGAAAATTCATCATCTGAGGGAGAACTGCTGTAGGAGGCCCAGAGATATATCCCAAGATATATAGGTCAATTTATTGACATTTCTCTTTGTACACCCCTCCTCTCTCTGGGGCCTCAGCTCATGGGTACTATCAAATTGATTTAAATATTGATTTACATAAATAACATTCATTGAGGGCCAGCTATGTTCCAGGACTGGAATAAACATCAAGGATGTAGAGATGAATCATATAGAATTGCCCCGGTCCTCAAGGAACTCGCAATCTCGTATGCAAGAAAAAATGGAAACAGCATTAATAAAGATGTATCCAGACTCTAAAGGTCCAGAAAAGGGGCAGCTTAACCAGTCTGGTAGCAGAAGAAGGGATGGGAAGGGTAATTTTAAGTAGAAGTCTTGGAGGAGATGCTTGGGCTGAACGTTAAAAGATGAGTAGAAATAAGCCAGGGAAGTCGGGGAGGGGCAAAAATAGAGAAAAAAAGAAAAAGCAGAAGAGGGTATGAAATTGCAAGCAGCTCAGTACTCTTGGATGTAAATTCATAATGGGAAATGGTGATAGATAAACCTGGAAAGGTGAGCAGAAGTAAGATAATGCTACCTTGGGGCAGTGTCAAGGAGCAATGGAAATGAGCAGGATAGACCTGAGAAATGTTAAGTAAAATTGGTAGAATGGGATGCCGAATTGAAAAGAGAAGGGAGGATAGGTATAAAGTTACTCCCAGTCTTCTAACTTGCTAATGGGGATGATGAGGACGTCATTCAACATAAAGAACCAAGGAGAAAGAGATCTCCAATTGCCAAGGGATTTTAGATAAGGATTATTAATAAAAGGGAAAGAGACTTCAAGGCAAATTGGAGAAATTCGGCAGAGTTTTTTTGTTTGTTTGTTTTTGTTTTAGTTTTTTTCCATCAGTCCCTAACACAAAGGCTAGCACACAGTAAGGATTCAGTACATATTGTCGGATACAGGAATTAATAGTGAATAAAGCACCAGGGAAGCTTTAGACTTAGGATAGGACACCGGAGATTAATCCAAACATGGTTTGTAGCTCTAATAACAAGTTAGCTCTTTTGAGCCCCTTTTTATTGGCTTAACTCTGTCCCCCTGGCTAACCTCACTCCCAGGGAATGGACAGTTTTCTTTAAGAGCTGGTCTCTGTTCAGATTCTCTTAAACCAGTGTTCTCAGTTCACAGAATTCGGTGAGTGCTACAGTGCCCTCTAGAGGAGTTTGGTTTTCCCCGATTAACAGTGGAGCTGTGGTTTCATCGAGCTTCTTAGTTTCCCTTTAGTTACAGCCTACTAACAGCATCTGAATTCTCTTGCAGATGGAATCAGAATTATAGGAGAGGGATTTGAGGCTTGGGCATCCACGTTGTGTGAACTGAAAGCCATATTCACATGGCTTATTGAACAAGGAAATACGAATGCCTCATCTGAAAGGGAGAAGTTAACAGTGTGCAAACCCACCCTCTTTGGTGAATTTCCCAGGCACAAATATAGAAACTCAGAAAAGCTGGACCAGGGGCAGTGACTCCCTTGCATCCATGCAATAGTGACAGCTAAGTCCAGGCAGCTTGCTTAGCAAGGTTCTGATCTGAGAACACCGTCTCTTTCTCCTTTGTTGACACTCCACATATTTATGCAAATAACTAAATAACTTTCAGATATGATAGCAGAATCAAATTTTTAAAGTGCTCACAGATAGAAGAGAGATTTCACTTATTCCCTATGGTCTCAGAAGGCATAAATAAGACTAGGCAAGAAAGTCAAAAGACTGCAACGTTTTGGTTAATATAAATAATATATTTCTATTAGTTGCAGAAATACAGCTGTTTGAAATAAACATCAGCTACTTCGTGAGATAGTGAGCTCCTTTTAGTTCCATGTTTTGGAGCAGAAGCTGAATGGCCATTCACCAGTTATTCCGAAAAGGTGATTTACGCAGAGAAATGTATAGGGTGGAGTTTAACCAAAATTACTTTTAAGGTTCTTTCCCAGTCTATAAAGTTATGATTCTATTATGCTTAGTGAGACTAAGTAATTTGCCCAAGGTGACAGTAAATCTAGTTACAAGGTCAGCAATCTTTATCTATAAAGGATGAGATAGTAAATATTTTAGGCTTTGCAGGCCATATGAGTTCTATTGTAACTCAACTCTGCTGCTGTAGCAGGAAAGCAACCGCAGAAAACATGTAAAGAATTAACATTGTTGTGCTCCAATAAAACTCTATTTACATAAACATGTGGCTGACCCCCAGGCTATAGATTGCTGAACTCTGGTAGAGCAGGTCATATCATGCCCACTCCAACAATATCCAAGTTCTAATCCTCCAAACTTGTGAATGTTACCTTACTTGGTAAAAGGAATTTTGCAGATGTGGTTAAGGATTTTGAGATGGGGAGATTATCCTGGATAATCCAAGAATGCCCAATGTAATCTAGGGTCCTTATAAAGGAAGGCAGGAGGGTAAGAGTCAGAGAGAAAACATGTAAGGACATAAGCAGAGGTCCAAGGAAACACTGCTCTGCTGGCTTTGAAAATGAAGGAAGGAGCCATGAGCTAAAGAATGTACGATGGGTGCGGTGGCTCACGCCTGTAATCCCAGCACTTTGGGAGGCCAAGGCGGGCAGATCACCTGAGGTTGGGAGTTTGAAACCAGCCTGACCAACATGGAGAAACCCTGTCTCTATTAAAAATACAAAATTAGCTGGGGGTTGTGCTGCATGCTTGTAATCACAGCTACTCGGGAGGCTGAGGCAGGAGAATCATTTGAACCCAGGACGTGGAGGTTGCAGTGAGCCGAGATCGTACCATTGCACTCCAGCCTGGGCAACAAGAGCAAAACTCCATCTCAAAAAAAAACAACAAAAAACAAAAAACAAAAAACAAAAAAAAGAATGTAGGTGGCCTCTAAAAGCTGGGAAAATCAAGGAATTTTTTTTTTTTTCCCTAGAATCTCCAGAAGAAACACAGGCCTGATTTTAGCCTAGTAAAACTCATTTAGAGCCTCTGATTTCCAGAACTATGAGATAATAAAAATTCATGTTGTTTTAAGCCACTGAGTTTGAGATAATTTATTCCACCAATAATAGGAAGCTACTATGTCTGGTCTAGTGGAAAAGACAAAACTGAAACCTGGATATCCTGATGTCCAATTGCGTGTTATTCCTATTATATCACATTGAATAAATGCTACTAGGAAGTAATAGGAAGCTACTATATCTGGTCTAGTGGAGAAGACAAAACTGAAACTTGGATATCCTGATGTCCAATTGCGTGTTATTCCTATTATATCACATGGAATAAATGCTACTAACATATAAAAACTGATACTTCTTATTGGATCATATATCATCTATATTAAGGGAGAATATATGGTTTGGCAGCCATAGGAGATTGCAAAAATCACAACTCTTCACCTTTCCCTCTGTGCAGGTCCTTTGCAGCTAACTGTATAGTTAGTTCTACTCATCAAAAGGAGAGTCTGTTTATTCCCCACCACTTCCAAACATGGTCAAGCCTTGTGCCTTGCTTTGGCCAGTAGAATAAGGCAAAAGTAACATCCTGGTGGTTCGGGCCTCAAGGGTCTTTGCATGCTTCTGCTTTCTTTCTTGGAAATCTGCCACTACCTTGTGAGAAAGCCCTGCCTTGGCTGCCAGATGATGACAGGCTTGTGGCCCATTTACCCTGTCACCCCAGATGACAGCCAGCTGTCTGACAAAGAGTCACTGAGCAGAGGGAATCTATGAGGCACACTCCCTAATTTTTCCATTATCACACCATAAAAGGAAATCAGTTGACAAGAAAGTTATCTGCTTTCATTTGAAGTCATTGACCTGGTTCTCAGAGAAAAGACCAATTGAGATCAATCAGAAAAAGGCCTGTGAAAAGATTACTGGACAAAATCTATAACCTAGTGCTGAAATGTAGAACATTTCAGTAAAACCAAAAATAATCTGGGCGTAGAAGAACTTCCCTGTATTTTATGCTCCAGAAGTCTGAGCCTTTATTCTCCCTAACCAGCCTTGGTGTCCTACACTCTATGGACAACTTCAGTGTGTGTTAGCTAGTAAACGGGACAAATAGTGATACCACTAGCTCCTTAAGGCTTAAAACAAGGTAACATAGAATATAGAGAGGGTATATCAATAGGGAAGAAACTTTTGGGGGTTGTGATGTGTGGTTGTTCTGTAAGAAAACTGTGGGGTACCAGATGGACTGGAGCAGTCCTGGGGGCTATGGGGGAGAGCAGTCATAGTCACAGGTCAACTTGAGGACAGCGCCAGTAAGTGCAGGGTGTCAAATACGAGTCTCCACTACCAACTGAGATGAATTAAATATGGCCCATTTTTGTCTCATTGTTTTTGGGTTAGACAAACACTACATACTTTTTTGCATTATTGATTTTTCAGTGGGCAGATTTTTTTTGCTTCATTGTTTTCGATACTGATTAAATCATGTTTGCTTTATGTGTCAGAGGTAAATGGAGTAATGTTTGCACTAGGATCAGCTTTTTTAAATACATGCCCCCTTTTTCTGGTCAGTAACTTTTGAAGAATAAACCACTTAGATGGAAACAGGCAAATGATTTTCCAGCTTGGTCACAAAAAGTTATTGTTGTGTTGCCTGGATTTTTGTTGTTGGTTGTGTAGTTTAGGGCCGAGGTCTATTTTATTTTATTTATTTTGTCCTTGGGAATATAAAAAACTGTGTAGAAAATAAACCAAGAGAAAACAATATAGCAAGCCTTGTTATATCCAACAAATAGAGCATGAAGAAGGTAAGGAATATGTGAACTAAGGAGATAAGGAAGTGAGGTTATTTTCCAAGTTGATGAAGAAATAACATGACACTTGTATCTTCCCCTGTCATAATACTAAGATACTTATAATCTACTGTATATTTTGAAAATTAATGTTTTAATTTCCATGTTATAATTGGAATGTAATTTTTATAAATGTAAACATTTCTATTTGTAATAACCTACCACAGTGCCTAGATTTCAAAATCATTTGAATCTACTTTGTTTTCAAAAAAATTGTTTTAACATTAGGGCATAGCTGTTTTCATATACTGCATATCTGTACATATTTACACTACATGTGAATTTTTTCCTTTAAGAAACAAAAATTTCTTATACTTGATGGAATCCCATATATCTTAGTCAATTGTTACACATTTTCAATATAGCTAATGTTGGTGTATATACAATAACAACCAGAAGTCAAAAAAAGGTTCAAGAATGGTATCATTCAAAAGAGGAATGGAAAAACCATTTTTATCTCTTTTCAACATTGAACAAAAGTCCAAACTCAAGCAATTCTCATTGTCACATTTTAAAATATCCTTCTCCATGCCCTTCTGTGCTACAGGATTTCCTCTGTAATGATTATCAATGTTGAAGTGAAAAGAGACAGCTGAATTCATCAGTGGGATAGGAGGGTCAAGTCAAGTTACCAGCATTCCACCCGACTGATTTAGTAAGAGACAAATCCTGCTGTCTCTTTGGGTCCCATATGGCCATGGGAAGCTTTATTCTTTCTATTCTTTTTAGAGAAGCTGCATTATATACAGTAGCTCTGGCTTTCCATAGCACTTTCCAGCAGTAGCCTGTAGACTCATTCTACTCAACAACAGAGCCAATTCTGCCAAACCTGAGAAGAATCTAAGCCCCACTCAAACTTGGGAAGTTTGGACTTGAATAATTATTTGAAGCTTTCTGTCTTTTTTACCAAGATGATGATAGCATGAGATAGCATGAGACTTATTTTTATTTGGGGGGAGATGAGGAAGTAATGGTTAGTTCTGTGCTGACTATATTAAAAATGAAATGCACGAGGGACTTGCAAGTGTAAAACTCAGAGAGACAGCTGGCTACAGGCCTAGAGTGCGTGGCAGGCATCTGAATAGGTGATCATATGTTTGAGAGCCATTAACTGTATGTAGTGGTTGAAATCAGGGACACAGTTGTGGAAATTGAAAGGACATATTAAAAAGGAGTAGCCAAAAAAAGAGATAGAAAACAGATAAGAGAAGTAGAATCTCGGAAGCCAAAGGAAGAGGTAATTTTAAGAAATAAAGGGGAACGATGAAATGACCAGCACATTGAGAAACCATGAGTCATGAGAAGCAATCATAAATCGTTTTACTTTTGTCTTTCACTGACCCTTTAAATGTATAATATGGAGCTAATTCCCCCATGTTCCACGTGGATATAAAATGAGTTAGTCACTTGGCTTTTCTGGTCTTTCTCAGGCAATAGAATGTCCTACAGTTACTTTACATTGCAAAATACAAATTCAATTCAGAAAACAGAATGTCTAATCCTGTATATTAGTCAACATTCCAATCTTTATTTAAAGAACAGACATTTTCAAGAACATACTTCTCTCCCTTTCATCTAGCTAGGACATGACGAAGGCAGCAAATCTATAACCAGAGAAGGTAGCTTGGTTAGCCTCCCCCCTCATGTAGAGGCTGTAGGAAGGGTAGAAACTCACTGGACTAGCACCACCCAAAGCAGTCTATTGTCTCTGGTCCTGCATGTATATAAAACTGACTTATCACTGACAGTATACCTTCCTGACTTCTTCATTGATCTTTCTCACCATTAGGTATCACTCGCCTTTTGTTTTAGTGCAGTCAGATGCATTTTCTTTTCGACTGGTTGCTTATTAATTCTGTAGTCCACAGTAATCTTGTCCTTTTCTCTACACAGGCCCCTTTGTCTTCTAAGTGGTACGTTGAGCACAGACTAAGACAACCTCACCCTGTCTCTCTTCCTTGTGGTCTTCATCTGGTCATGAGAAATACATAGTCTTCCTTGTCATGATGAACTCTGGAAGTCTAAGATATGCAGGGCACTGTCTTTTAGCTTACCTATCCAAACCTGGGTAGACTGTCTATTCTCAGTTAGATTTGCCAGGTCTAAGATAGATATCGATGCACTGGTCTCTCCAACTGCAGGAGACACATGTCACCCTTCAAGGGATCAAATAAGACCTTCTCACTGGACTCAAGTGGAAAGCACCACCGACCGCTCCTTTTTCCCACCAGTGAAACCTGTTCCCTCATTCTGTCTTTTCCTTAACCCATTTTTGTTTATTATATCTCTTTATACACCTTGTCTTTGATTTGGATGAGAATTTAATGGTCACATAACTAGTTCTTGAATGTCTGCATGTTGCAAGTTCTGCTAACTTGTATGTTCTGCTAACATGTATGTACCACACATGGTGAATAAAGAATGAATGAGAAAGAAACAAAATGAAGAAGAAAAAAAATCTGCTCTTTTATTTTTTAAATCATGTTTTCTTGAATCATAGTGCTCTTTTTAAATGTTAGTAAGTGAATGAAGAGTGAGAGATTAGACAATAACTTTCAGGACTCATCAAGCAGGGCAGAATCAAGGGAAGGAGTTTGTAGAATGAATAGCATTTTTGTAGACAGTTATGATATTACCTATAGAGAGATGTTTGAGTTAAACTAAAGGGAGGATTTGATGGAGCAAAGATCGTGGAAGGGAGCAACAAGAGTAGGAAAACAGGAAGGGATCATATCAAGAACCGGGAACAGGTTATTTTTAGGCAAAAATACATAGGATTTTCTTCTAAGAATAGATAAAAAATTAAAAATGTGTGACAATGTAGACAAGCTGGAGGTGGAGTAAAGATAATCTGGAGATACTTATATCTGGCTTTATTTTGTCTATGAGCAGAGGGCCAGATTATCTGCAAGGGCAACAGCATGGAATTAAAACTGAGGAGACTGGTAGGAGCTTAAAGAGAGAAAGAAAGTAAATTGATAAGAAGTACATACATGGTAGTGCTTCAGATCAGCATAGGCACATGATCTTTCCCTAAGTCATTACAGATCAGGGCAGGTGTAGGGTGATCATCTCTGGAGCTGACCCCACAGTACAGCAGAAGGGAGCCCACAATCAGGTACTCAAAAGGGTCAGAATTAAAAAGGTTTTGCCTCAGGCTAGAAGTAGAAGACAGTAAAGTTAGGGATGGAGTTGATCAAAAGAGGACTAAGGAGGGATAATGGGATAAAGATGAAGAGAAGTTAAGGAGCAGGTTATGTGAGGCTTCCGGGGTGAATTGGAATTGGAATTGGAAAGATGTTATATATCCATAGAATAGCATTCATGGGATTAGGAAGATTTGAGAAATAGAGAAATTATAAGTCATCACAAAATCCAGGGTGTAGCCATGGAAATGGGTTGCTGAAGTGGGAAGTGAATGAAGAGGCCAAAGAACTGCGTCAGTACATGTCAAAGTAGTTAAAATAATGGCAGGAGTTAGAAAAGTGGGAAAAATAGAATCGCTCTGAAAAGGAAAACCTGGAACTGGAAAGATAAGAACAAAGGGGATTGATATGGTTTGGCTGTGTCCCCACCCAAATCTCATCTTGAATTGTAACTCCCACAACTCCCATGTGTTGTGGGAGGAACACAGTGGGAGGTGATTGAATTATAGGGCAGGGTCTTTCCCCTGCTGTTCTCATGAGAGTAAATAAGTCTCACGATATCTGATGGTTTTAAAAAGGGGAGTTTCCCTGCACAAGCTTTCTTCTCTCTGCCACCATGTGAGACGTGTCTTTCACCTTCCACCACGATTGTGAGGTCTCCTTAGCCATGTGGAATTGTAAGTCCAATAAACTTCTTTCTTTTGTAAATTGCCCAGTCTCAGGTATGTCTTTATCAGCAGCATGAAAATGGACTAATACAGAGATGGAAGAAAACTGCTACCATTTCCAGGGACAATTTGTAATTTTAAAAATGTAATTCTCACCACCCCCATCAATATAACAGGAGCCAACTAATATGTAAAGATATCCAACCTCATTTATATAAAACTTGTGGATCTTTTTGTTTAAACACATACTCGGCCTGACACAGTGGCTCAAGCCTGTAATCCCAGCACTTTGGGAGGCCGAGGTGGGCGGATCGCGAGTTCAGGAGTCCAAGACCAGACTGACCAACATGGTGAAACCCCGTCTCTACTAAAAATACAAAAAAAATTAGCCAGGCATGGTGGCACACACGTGTAATCCCAGCTACTCAGGAGGCTGAGGCAGGAGAATCTTTTGAGCCTGGGAGGCAGAGGTTGAAGTGAGTCGAGATCGCACCACTGCACTCCAGCCTAGGAGACAGAGTGTGAGACTGTCCAAAAAAAAAAAAAAAAAAAAAAAAAAAAACCCACACTTACTCTGAATCATTCATATTTTTAGAAATCTACTAAGCTTCTCATACTTTAGCTCTATTTTCTAGACTCCAACCTGCCCCTCATTCTTTTTGTGTGTCTGAAGTCTGCTTTCTCTCTCTCTCTCTTTTTTGCTTTTTTTTTTTCTGAGACAGGGTCTCGCTCTGTTGCCCGGGCTAGAGTGCAGTGGCACAATCTTGACTGACTGAAGCCTCAACCTTCCAGTCTCAAGCAGTCCTCCCACATCAGCCTCCCAAGTAGCTGGGACTACAGGCAAGAGCCACTACACCTGGCTAACTTTTTATTTTTTATAGAGATGGGGTTTTGCCATGTTACCCAGGCTGGTCTTAGACTCCCGGACTCAAGGGATCTGGTCACCTTAGCCTCCCAAAGTGCTGGGATTACAGGAGTTAGCCACAGTGCCTAGACTGAATTCTTTCTTTATTGTAACTTCAGTATCTTCTAAAAATGTAGCTTATACTCACTTCTTTGGTCCTTCCTATTCCTTATCAATTTATGTAAACATTTAAATCCACCTTCTAACCCTGGGAATCTAGCTCCAGTGCTAGTCAGGCCTACTGCAGAGTGACAGGTGATGGAACAGTACTTTTTAAGCAATTCTTGTTCCTGGACTAAAGTAAGGTGGGGAGTGAGAGTGAGATGGATAGATAATGGGAGAGGAACAGAATGGGGTAAAAGGCTCAGCCATGAATTTAAGAACATCGAAGGGTAGAGGAAGCAGTGTAATGAAGGGAATCAGATCTCACTTAAAGAAAAAAAGTTAAGTGAAAAAGCTGAAACAATCAGACATCCCTAGGTCACTGAGCAGGCGTTTTGCTGATAACCCTGGGAAGACTAACAAAGGGGATGAGTAGAACAAAAATGGGTAATTGAATGTCACAGAATGACACTGATGGGCATGAGTGTTGCAAGGAAGACAGTGGATTGGGGAAGATATTTTTCTCCTGGTAAATGTAGTCAGAACTATGAAAAAGACAGAGGTGGCCAGGAGTGAAACAAACCAGCTCAAGAGTTCCAACTGGGGAATCTGTAGAATATTATTTCAAAAAAATTACACCTAGGAGCTAGTATGTGCAGTAACTGGCTCCTATTTTACTATCAAAATCCTGACAGTGCTTTTTATTTACTATTTACTGGACCATGTGCTTTCTGTACTCATTTAGGTGATTTATAATAACATTTGTAGAAGAGAGACACAATGGTCTCAGACTATCAAAGTAACATTTCTATGGTGATAGAAGTAGAGCATCACAGATTAAAATATATGCATGTCTGTATGTCAAGAAAACAAAAATTATTTTAGTAAAATTTTAAATGATTTTTGTAGTTTTTAAAAATTACATCAAATTTTAAAAGAAAGTCAAAATGAACTAGTTTAAGTTCTTTTTCAGTAATTACCCTGTCACCTGTCCACCCTCTAATGGAGGTGTTAATGAGGAGTGGAACAGCCAAAAGGCAGGCAGCAGGGGGGCAATGAGTTTAAAAGAGCCCAGATAATCACAAACCATGAAATAATTAGCAATTATATTTATAAATATACACATATTGAGAAACAGATTTGACTGGTTTTATTACATGCTTTCTGAGTTCAGCACACACTACTAGCTTCTCAGGGATAGGAGCTTCAAAGAATTCATAGATTTAGTCTGAACTTTAGACAAGCTCATAATCTCTCTCTCCCTCTCTCTCTCACACACACACACACACACACACGGAATTGGTATTACAGCACATCTTCAAAAATACAGCAATAAACACAAATGAGTGAAGGCAAATGGCCACAGATACCCAGAGAATAAGAAGTAGAATATTAAAGACAGTGTAACTTTGAAAAATGATTTACTTTCATAATATACTTTACACACTGAAAAAAAATCATATCACAGAATACAAAGCTACCTTTCTCATCTGCCAGTCTTTAAAGCTAAATTAGAAAGGCAAGGAAAATATAAATAGATGCAATGAACTAATAAATATGCAATAAATTCAAGGGCAATGAAGAACAAAGCATATACATATATCCCACATACATATATATTTTATATATATATATAACATATATATACACACACACACAGAGAGACAGAGAGAGAGAGAGAAAGTATGTGTATGTGTATTTTCTTCTTCAGATATGTCTTTTCCTGTCTTTCTCCACATCCAGACTCTCAGCTTTTTGAGGGAAAATATATTTTATCTCATTCAACATTCCCAGATGCTAGGATGGGGCACATCTATCAATATATAGCAACCCACTCTAGGAAATATTCAAAGATTAGCATATATTAAGTAAATGCAGATGTCATGGAACAAAAAACATATCAATAACAAAAAAACACTTTTTTTTTTTTGAGACAGAGTCTCGCACTGTCTCCCAGGCTGGAGTACAGTGGCGTGATCTCGGCTCACTGCAACCTACCCGTCCCGATTCAAGAGATTCCTCTGCCTCAGCCTCCTGAGTAGTTGGGACTACAGGTGCACGCCACCTTGCCCAGCTAATTTTTGTATTTTTAGTAAAGACGGGGTTTCACCGTGTTGGCCAGGATGATATCGACCTCTTGACCTCATGATCCGCCTGCCTTGGCCTCCCAAAGTGCTGGGATTACAGGTGTGAGCCACCAAGCCGGGCAAAAAAAAATACTTTTTACAGAAGTTATTGCTTTGCAACTGCCAAAAAAAGTTAACTGTTGCTAAAGAAAGAGTTTAATTATTAAAGCTTATAAAGATGTACCTTCCAGTCTGAGGATCAAATCCAAAGTAATGGTCTTTGCATTGGTCACAACGTTGCCCAGCAATGGAAGCATCTTGGCAAACACACTGACCAGTCAGGCTATTACAGATGTGATTAACTGCACCAGTTGTATGGCATGAGCATGGCAGGCAGCCAGTGGCATTGCTTGGAGAAATATAAAAACCTAGAAATAAAGAAATTAAAAGTTTTGTATATGCTTTTTATCCACTCTTTTATTTAAAGCATAATAATTGATTACACAGAAAAACAGAATACCATGGCACTAATTCCCAATACAAATGTGGTTATATCTGTTCTTAAGTGTGTCAATTGAGTTAGCGAGACTCCGTCTGCAATCCCAGCACCTCGGGAGGCCGAGGCAGGCAGATCACTCGAGGCCAGGAGCTGGAGACCAGCCCGGTCAACACGGCGAAACCCCGTCTCCACCAAAAATACAAAAACCATTCAGGCGTGGCGGCGCGCGCCTGCAATCCCAGGCACTCGGCAGGCCAAGGCAGGAGAGTCACAGGAGCCCGAGGCAGGGAGGCTGCAGCAAGCCGAGATCCCGGCAGTACAGTCCAGCTTCGGCAACAGAGGGAGACCGAAAAAAGAAGGAGAGGGAGACCGAAAAAAGAGGGGAGAGGGAGAGGGAGGGGGAGGGGGAGGGGGAGGGGGAGGGGGAGGGCAATGGTGCTCAGGCTGGAGTGCAGTGGTGTGATCTCGGCTCTCTGCAGCCTCCACCTGCCAGCCTCCTGCCTTGGCCTCTTAAAGTGCTAAGATTACAGCCTCTGCCCCACCGCCACCCCGTCTAGGAAGCGAGGAGCGTCTCTGCCTGGCCGCCCATCGTCTGGAATGTGAGGAGCCCCTCTGCCCGGCCGCCCTATCTGGGAAGTGAGGAGCGCCTCTGCCCGGCCGCCCATCATCTGGGATGTGAGGAGCGCCTCTGCCCGGCTGCCACCCCGTCTGGGAGGAAGTGAGGAGCGCCTCTGCCCGGCTGCCCCGTCTGGGAGATGAGGAGCACCTCTGCCCGGCCGCCCCGTCTGGGAGGAAGTGAGGAGCGCCTCTGCCCTGTTGCCCTATCTGGGAAGTGAGGAGCGCCTCTGCCTGGCCGCCACCCCGTCTGGGAAGTGAGGAGCGCCTCTGCCCGGCTGCCACCCCATATGGGAAGTGAGGAGCGCCTCTGCCCAGCCGCCCCTTCTGGGAGGTGAGGAGCGCCTCTGCCCAGCCGCCCCGTCTGGGAGGTGAGGAGTGCCTCTGCCTGGCCGCCCCGTCTGGGAGGTGAGGAGCGCCTCTGCCTGGCCGCCACCCCGTCTGGGAGGAAGTGAGGAGCACCTCTGCCCAGCTGCCCCATCTGGGAAGTGAGGAGCGCCTCTGCCCGGCTGCCACCCCCTATGGGAAGTGAGGAGCGCCTCTGCCCGGCCGCCCACTCTGGGAAGTGAGGAGCGCCTCTGCCCGGCCGCCCACTCTGGGAAGTGAGGAGCGCCTCTGCCCGGCCGCCCACTCTGGGAGGTGAGGAGTGCCTCTGCCCGGCCGCCCCGTCTGGGAGGTGAGGAGCGCCTCTGCCTGGCCGCCACCCCGTCTGGGAGGAAGTGAGGAGCACCTCTGCCCGGCCGCCCACTCTGGGAGGTGAGGAGCGCCTCTGCCTGGCCACTCCGTCTGGGAAGGGAGGAGCGCCTCTGCCCGGCCACCCCGTCTGGGAGGTGAGGAGCGCCTCTGCCCGGCTGCCACCCCGTCTGGGAGGAAGTGAGGAGCACCTCTGCCCAGCTGCCCCATCTGGGAAGTGAGGAGCGCCTCTGCCCGGCCGCCACCCCATATGGGAAGTGAGGAGCGCCTCTGCCTGACCACTCCGTCTGGGAGGTGAGGAGCGCCTCTGCCCGGCCGCCCCGTCTGGGAGGTGAGGAGTGCCTCTGCCCGGCCGTCACCCCGTCTGGGAGGAAGTGAGGAGCACCTCTGCCCGGCTGCCCCGTCTGGGAGATGAGGAGCACCTCTGCCCGGCCGCCCCGTCTGGGAGATGAGGAGCACCTCTGCCCGGCCGCCCCGTCTGGGAGGTGAGGAGTGCCTCTGCCCGGCTGCCACCCCGTCTGGGAGGAAGTGAGGAGCACCTCTGCCCGGCCGCCCCCTCTGGGAAGTGAGGAGCGCCTCTGCCTGGCCGCCACCCCGTCTGGGAGGAGGTGAGGAGCGCCTCTGCCTGGCTGCCCCATCTGGGAAGGGAGGAGCACCTCTGCCCGGCCGCCACACCGTCTGGGAAGTGAGGAGCGCCTCTGCCTGGCTGCCCCATCTGGGAAGGGAGGAGCACCTCTGCCCGGCCGCCACACCGTCTGGGAAGTGAGGAGCGCCTCTGCCTGGCTGCCCCATCTGGGAAGGGAGGAGCACCTCTGCCCAGCCGCCACACCGTCTGGGAAGTGAGGAGTGCCTCTGCCTGGTCGCCCCGTCTAGGAGGTGAGGAGCGCCTCTGCCCGGCCACCCAGTCTGGGAAGTGAGGAGCGCCTCTGCCCGGCCGCCCTGTCTGGGAGGTGAGGAGCGCCTCTGCCTGGCCGCCACCCCATCTGGGAGGAAGTGAGGAGCGTCTCTGCCCGGCGGCCCCGTCTGGGAAGTGAGGAGCGCCTCTGCCCGGCCGCCCCCTCTGGGAAGTGAGGAGCGCCTCTGCTCGGCCGCCCCGTCGGGGAAGTGAGGAGCGCCTCTGCCCGGCCGCCCCGTCTGGGAGGTGAGGAGCGCCTCTGCCCGGCTGCCACCCGGTCTGGGAGGAACTGAGGAGCGCCTCTGCCCGGGCGGCCCCGTCTGGGAAGCGAGGAGCGCCTCTGCCCGGGCGGCCCCGTCGGGGAAGTGAGGAGCGCCTCTGCCCGGCCGCCCCGTCTGGGAGGAGAGGAGCGCCTCTGCCCGGGCGGCCCCGTCTGGGAAGCGAGGGGCGCCTCTGCCCAGCCGCCCTGTCTGGGAGGTGAGGAGCGCCTCTGCCCGGCTGCCCTGTCTGGGAGGTGTACCCAACAGCTCCGAAGAGACAGCGACCATCGGGAGCGGGCCATGAGGACGATGGCGGTTTTGTTGAAGAGAAGGGGAGGAAGTGTGGGGAAAGGAAGGAGAGATCAGATTGTTGCTGTGTCTGTGTAGAAAGGGGTGGGCATAGGAGACTCCATTTTGTTCTGACTAGGAGAAATTCTTCTGCCTTGGGATGCTGTTGATCTATGGCCTTTCCCCCAGCCCCCTGCTCTCTGAAACATGTGCTGTGTCAACTCAGGGTTAAATGGATTAAGGGTGGTGCAAGATGTGCTTTGTTAAACAGATGCTTGAAGGCAGCATGCTCTTTAAGAGTCATCACCACTCCCTAATCTCAAGTACTCAGGGGCACAAACACTGCAGAAGGCCGCAGGGTCCTCTGCCTAGGAAAACCAGAGACCTTTGTTCATGTGTTTATCTCCTGACCTTCTCTCCACTATTATCCTATGACCCTGCCATATCCCCCTCTCCGAGAAACACCCAAGAATGATCAATAAATACTTCAGAAATTAAAAAAAAAAAAAAGAAAAAGAAAAAAAAAAAAAAAAAAAAAAAAAAAAAAAAAAAAAAGTGTGTCAATTATGACCAAAGAAAAACTGAGTAAATTATCTACATTGGACTTGGGTGTCTCTCAGGTCCTACAATTCAATGTATTTAAAATCTACCATGCAGTATTTCAATATTTCTACAAAAAACTTGACCTCCTCTAATCAGCTCCATTCCAACAGATATTACCAGTCATTCAGTTGCTTTGCCTAGAACACTGAGGTATCTTTGGTAGGGCAGATTTATAAAATATAGGAAGTCAGTTACATTTGAATTTCTAACAAATAATGAAATTTTTTAGCAAAGGTGCAGCCCATGCAGCATTTGTTCAGACTAAAAAAAGTTATCTGAAATTCAAATTAAACTAATTCTGTATTTTACTAAAACAAAAGCTTGCATCCTCCACTTCTCTGACCCCCTACATTTTGCTAATTACCAAGTCCTATGGATGTTGCCTCCTAACAATTTTAAACCTTCCACTCTTCGTCCCCACTACCACCTCCCAGATAAAGTCACCAACCACTTTTTTTATAACTAATACCTCAAACTAGATGCTACTGTAGGGGCTTTATCTTGAGTATCTCATTTAGTTGTCATAGAAATGCAAATAATGCATGAATTATTATTACATCTATTTTGTCAATTAGAAAACAGAAGATTGAGAAGGTTAACACACTTTCCTAAAATGGTAGAGTTAATGGATAGCAAAACCCAGGTTTACACCCGGGCCACCCGGTCCCAGAGGCCATCTCTTCTAATTGCATCCCTCTTGTCCTGTTCCAATTTATTCTTCGTAGCAGTCTTTTTCCAAAGTGCAGTTTGGACATTTCACTTCTCTATTTGAAACTACTTGATGACTTCCTATTCCCTTTAGGAAACAAATCCAGATCTCTCACCCAGCTTCCAATCCTGCAGTCAGGTCCCAGCTACGTCTCTAGCTTCAGCTCATGGCTCATCCCCCGCTCAATCCATTACAGTCATATTTGTTCCTCTTCTTGAGACCTAAAGGCCTTTTCATGGGCCATTCTGTCTGCTGGGATGATTTTGACCTATCTCTTTTGCTTAGTTCACTCATGTAAGTCAGGTCTCATGACTTCCTCAGGCAACTTTCCCTAGGCCAGGCTAGGTATACCTATTACAAATGCATAGCATCCTGTTTGTTTCCTAAGTGTTCACGAAAATTATAATCCATCTCATTTCCACTAAAATCTAACTTCCATAAGGGCAGAAAACCCATTTGCTTTATTCATCATTGTCTCCCTAGCAGCCAGTACACTGCTTGGCACATAGTAGGCATTCCAAACACATTCGATGAACGAATAAAAATGAGTTCTATTATTAAACAGGCTGTGAGCCCTGTAAGTAGCACACACACAAAAAAAAAGCCTGCAGAATTTAGAGATTTTAGCTTACCTCTAAAACTCATATTTTTTTTTCTTATAGAAAAAGGAAAGAAATACAAATGTGATTCAAAAGTTTATTCAAATTACTTAAAATCTCTTCAGACCCAGGAGATGGAAGTTAACTGTTATAGAATTAGAAAGTTATCAGGCAGTTGAATGTGGAGCAGGCAGGCATATGAGGGAGAAATGGTTCTTAGTGTTGTGTGATGTGTGTGTGCGTGTATGTGTACATATACATATACACACATGCACGGACCCATGGGTACACACACAAGCACATGCAAAATGCTGCAAAGAATTTTACTGAAACAGTGGGGTAGAGGGATCACTGAATACAGTTACAGCAAATAAAAATGAATTGTACAATTGTCACGACACTAATTTAAAGTTCATAAAATAGCAATGGTATTGAAAGAAGGAGAGCATGAGCACAAAGTGAATCTATTCTGTTATCTATTATATAGGGAACAGCAAAAAGTAATTAGGATACTCTAAAACTCATTCCAAGCTCTTGTTGAAAACAAGCCATTTTCTTATAGTTACCAACAATTGGGTTTTTTTCCTTCCCCTAGATCCTGTACATTCTGTCTTACAAAGTTTCAAGGGCAGCAAAATAGAAAACATTGTGCTCAATGAGAGGAAAAGGAAAGAGCTCAAAATCTGTGCCATTCAGTTGGAGGAAATCAACTAATACTATCATTTTTATCATAATTTACAGCCAGGTTATGCTATTTGTTTATTTGTATCACCTGACAGCAATTTCCCTTACATATACATTTCCAGAAATAGAGCATGGCCATGACAATTAGTGTATATTCTTGTACCTGATTCATCACATGATCAAAGTCAAATTCAGAAGGCTTCCATTTAAATTCAAGGCCACTGTGGTGGTGATTCTTTGTATTTTTCTTCCTGTGAAGCTATCTAGGCCCTTAAATCCATGATGATGGCATCATGAATGTGCTAACAGCTCTCCAATTTGGATAAATTACCCATTAGCACAGATACTTACAAGTAGAATTAATTTAGACTTATTGCAATAGCTCCAAGCCACAGAGAATTTGGAACAATTAAGGGCGATTTTTAGAAGAAATGATGTATTAGATAAACCTGTAAGTACAAGTAGGGGATGGCATTTTGGTGCAGAAGTTGGGTAGTCCAAGTTTTGGGGCGTAAAGAATGTCACAGAAACATCAGAAATATAAGCAGAGAAGAACTAAAAAGATGCTAAAGCACCTAGGGAGACTGAAAGCGAAGGTAGGGCTTCCAGGAAAAGACTGCATGGGAATTTGCCTTGGGGTTAATTCCCCTCCTCCTCTCAGGAGCCTGATTATACAGGTTAATGCCACCAGTATTTTAGTTGTCCTATTTTTAAGCAGTTCTAATTAGGATGACTCAGGTAACTTCCTGCTTAAAGACTACCTCTTGCCTTACCTGAATGTGCCTAATTCTAGACCATTACCTCCTTTTATGACTTCCAACTATAGAAAACAATCTTTTCCCTTCCCTTCCGCTTAAACATCAACTCCTGAATGTGGCTTAATTATAATTGACCTCAATTTATTTTAATGTAATGCATTTCTGATACCCCTTCGTTAGCTCTTCTTCATGTTCCAAATCTTTATATCTGTAGCATTGTAACTGATCTTCTTAAGATTTCATTCCATGAATGATTTTGTACCACATTCTTAAGCATGGTCATTAGGACAACATCATTACCTTGCATTACGTAGTGCTGAGAGTTCACACATACATGGTCCAAATCAGCTCGCTAGTTTATTATTTTCTTATATTATTTAGCTGACCCTTCGTTTTAGACATGACACATCTCAAGTGGAAAAAAAATGTATCATCCAGCTAAAGCAAAGAGTCACCCATATCATAAAATAGTGTGGCTTCACCTAGGAGAAGAATCTATAGAGTTCAAAGTTATTAGTAAGGCAGCTGGTATTATCTCCTGCAGTGGCTATTTGCACAGCACAGTACTTGTCCTGGGCATAAAAGAAGAGCCCATTTCCCAGCAATGTCCCTCCTGAGGACCACGAACAACTAGGCTTTGCCAAGGTCTTGAGAGGGAGAAAGAAAAGAAGTGTAACCTCTAGGTCTTATTCAAGAAAGGAGGGCAATGCTGGGGCTAAGCACTAATTGTAAGACATTTAGAAGAAACTACTCTCACCTTAAGGCAGAAAATGGACATAATAGTTCCACAAGAGCCTGGGGAGGGATGAGTGGCTCACCTATATCCATGCAATAAAAGACTATCTTGGTAATGGCTTTACGAATCAATATTTTCAATATTGTTGTATTGTTTGTAAACTATATTTCAGTATAGTTGATGATGGTAGTTTTCAAATTAAAACAATAATAATTTTCCTCCATTTGGTAGTTTTATATAAAATCATGCTAAAATTACTTCTAGACTTGATCAAGTGAATACATAAATATTAATATTATTCATCCCAAGGTATAATTTCTCTTATTTAAAACAATTTTTAAGTGTTTTTCAATTAAATTAGATATGCTTTAAATGTTCTGCTGTTATTCTTTTTTTCTGGGCTGCTACTCCCTTCTTGAGCAGCTTGCTGATTCCTATTTCCTTTTAAAATTCAGTTCAGAAATCATTTTCTCTAAGTTCCTAAGACCCCTCATCCTTCAAGAATTAATCATTTCCTTCACTTTACTACTTCTCTATATTGTATATTTCTAATATGGCTCTTATCACATTGTGATACATTTACATGTGAGTCAGTTTCCCCTACTAAATCACAATGTCTTAGTATATTTGTGATTGTATACCTTAACACCAACATAGTCTCTGGTAATTTACTCAATAGATGTTTATTGAAAAATGGATATATGAATGAAATGGATAGATAGCTGAATGGATGAGTGGGTGGATAGATGGATAAATATCTGCTACCCTCTAAAATATGGGATGATCTCTTTAACACTGAAAAGGAAAATGGTAAACATAAATCTGTGAGTCATGAGAGTGGTTGGTCAGAGTGGCCTGTCCTATCAGGGAGTCTAGAGAGGAGTGTATATGAATCAGACACAATAAATTTAAAATATAGTGCTTGTCACAGCAACAGATGGAACAGAGCTGCAGAAAGAAAATATCACCCTAAAACTATATCTTAGCTCTTAAAGCAAAGGACATAATAATATGCTCATGTAAGGGAAAACATTATTGGAATTTTCTGTTTCACAAATAATCCAATTTTTCTATTTATGTGAATACCCATGAAAGGCCCTCATTAACATATTCTCTAAGAATCAAATCCAATAACAACAAATAACCCAAATAATGACAACTCTGATTACATCTTGGAGATTATAATTAATATATATACGTGTATGCATATTCAATATCCACAGCAAAACTTATATTCTCTGTTCCCATTCAGTGTTTATCAAATATATGCTCTAAAGCCTGTCTCCTGTGCCATTCCAACCATCTCCAAAATCTTTCCAACGAAGTTCTCAGAGATAATTCCATTTCTAGACCCCTTCAGTTTACCTCATCATTATTTGAACTCTGTAGTTTCCCAGGACTCTGTTAATTTTCATTTTATGCCTACTACTTGGGTTTTGAACAACAAATGAGGTATCCCAGGATGTGAAGCAGTAAGCCAGAATCATGAGTTGAGATATGTTTGAAGGTGGGTGAAAGAAACAGTATTTATCTAACTCACCCTCAAATATTTGTTGTGTGAATGTGTAAGATAAATATTGAGTTAGTTATTTAGAAAAAGTTCCACTCTTAGCTTGCAGTGAGCCGAGATCGTGCCACTACCCTCCAGCCTGGGCGACAGAGCAAGACTCCGTCTTAAAAAAAAAAAAAAAGAAAAAGTTCCACTCTTTCAGAGTATACATTCTGGAGTCAGATGGACCTGGACTTATAAACGGCTCTTCTACTTAATTAGATTTCATTCCCCCAATTAGATTAAAATGAGAATAATCCCAGCACCTCCATCATAGAAATATTGTGCATATTAAATGGAACTTTGCAGGCAAAGCCTTATTACAGAGCCTGGCACACAGCGGACTCTCAGTAAATATTATCTATTATCATCTTTGTAATTGTCAATTAGCAAGTTTTCTATGACAGAGAAATTTTTCTTATCAGTGTCTATTACTTTTATTTGTTTTCCAGATGTACCTAAGATTGTGGTCTATATTTCCTGTGACAAGATTCCTTCCTGATGATTTATCAAGGAAGAGGTTCTTACTTTCAGACTCAGGTCTCTCTGTGAAAAACATGTTAACCTAGAAAGCTGTCTCACCAAACACTAGGAAATGTGGCATAATTGGATATCAACTTTGATGCATTGATTTTTAATGGAACATCAGCATCTGATTCCAATTCCATTGGCAGGGTCTTGTACACAATTCTAGTTTAGGAGCTCATTACTTAATAAATATGATGTGCTACTTAATGAAACAAGATACTCTGTTTTATGAGTTTTAAAATAAAACCAAAAGTAAATACCAGGGGGAAGCAGGAGGCATTGTCCTATTACTACAAAACATGTCATAGGAAGCTGTTTTCGCTATAAATTAGCCTTTATTTTATTCCAAAGCTACAGAGTCTTCAATATGCACTCTCTGCCTCTAGTTCTCAAGGACAAGGGTGGGTCACTGGCTCAGGATGTCTTGACATCCTTTCCTGCCTTCCTCGGCCTGGCCTCTGATTAAGTGCCTACTGCTGAACATTATAAGGTCATCCAGCACTGAAAAAGGGAACTGGGAAGACATATTTAGTGTTATATTTATTAGTGTGGATATGTGTACATTCATATGTGTACACACACTCCAAATAATTTTAAATTAAAGCATTTTTAAAATACTTAATGGAGGTTAAGCAGCATTTTTAACCTCTGTTCAAGTTATTGAATGCCATATTAAAACCAATGTGGCTCTAATGTACCTTCTAATGTGCACTGCTGCTTTAACAAATTGCCTATAAATTTTAGTTGAATTAAACCTATTCCTTGTACATTCATAGTAAGGTTAGGTTAATAATACATGAGGTTTCATTACATGCACCTTCCTTAATAATGTTTTTTAAGAAAGTGGGACAAGAATCTATGTGCAGTCATCTACTATGGGTCGGCAGTATTTGCAATCACAGATGAAAGGGAGGCAGAAGTCCTTAAGCTTGCTACTCATCCCTTCCTACCCCATCCTTCTCCCTCCAGGCCCCACTGCTCACACACCAGTGTGCTGTCTGCCCCTGTGGTACATGATCTAGGTCTCTCAGACATGTTTAAATAAGTAAATGAAAGCTTCAGATTGTAGCAGCACATTTTACTGTGCACTTTGCAGAGCTGGCTACTGCAAAACATCTGTTTATGATAAAGATACTTCAGGATAAGGGTTTCTCTTTTCAATGCAAGTTTTACTGTAAGAGACCATAAAACCAGGAAAAAAAACATTAAAGTGGAATTTCTGAAGCAAAACCAAAAATAAAAAATAAAAAAGGTCCATCCCAAAGCACACATTGCTCTTTTCATGGGCTATGCATATGTGTATAGTCTTGTTTTGTTAAAAAATACAGAAGATACTTAGGTCACTGTTATTTTTCCTCCTTTACAAGGTTGAACACAACGCTTTTCCTAAGTGTTGTGAAAAAAACACCACAGACCTTTGCTAGGCTCACACCTGAAAACAGGAGAATGCCACTGAGGTATTTTTGAAATATAATTATTCATTAATTCAGAAAATATATAGGGAGCACTGCTATGGAGGTACTCTTACACCCGCCTGAGATAGAGCACTGAAAAATTGTGAAGGACAGCAATGAGGCTTGTTGGCTGGAGAGGAAGAAATGATCTGAAGACTTGTGGAAATGAGGCCAGAGAGATCATGGACATTTTAGACCACGGGGATTATTAAAGAATATCAACTTTGTTTCTTATTAGCTATGGTGAAAAGCAAATGGAAGGCGGAGTAATGGGATGTGACTCAAGTTTGAACAGCATCAATCACTTTGGCTGTCTGTTGAGAAGCGATGGAAGAAAGATAAAGGGGAGTAGGAGGCTACTTGAATAGTCCAGGAACAGAGGAAGGTGGCTTGGACCTGGCTGGTGTAAGTAAGGGTGGCAAGAAGTGGTCAAATTCTGGATATATTTGAGGGTAAAATCAGCAGAATTGGTTTTGTTAGATGAGACAAAGGTTGTGGGGAAAAGAGAGGGCTCGAGGATGTCTGCAAAGATTTGGTCTGAAAAGATTACAACCCCCAAAACACTAGGGGAACATTGTCAGTAAAACGTGGTAGATTGAATAATTTTTCCCTCCTGAAATCCCCAGAGATGAAATAAACAAAAAAAAAAAAAAAAGAGAAGGAGAAAATGACAATCAATTATAGATATCTATAAGAAAAAGCTAAGCTCTTGCAGTGGAGAGCCCAACAATAAGCTAATCTATTCAGGTTGTGGAACTCTAGAAAGAAAGGTTTGGAATTGAAAGCTCCAGAGATTTCCGAAGTCAGATATAAGGTGTGCTAAATACCTTCCCAACCAGGAAGTTGTCCTTCTTACATTTTAGGAGGATGCAGTAAGCTTTTCCTTTAGAAGTTAAAATAAGAAGGTCTGGACTCAACAAGTATGTAAACAGGCATTATGTGAAAGGTTGCTTGTGATTGTTGATTTTATGCATCAACTTGGCTAGGTTTGGTGTCCAATTGTTTGGTCGAACATGAGTCTAGATGTTGCTATGAATGCGTTTTGCAGATTTTCTCAGAACATAAAAGCCATCATCGATAGGCAAAAGGGTTCACTGACTGCCCAGGGATATAGAGATGGTAAAAACTTCCAGATGGTTAAAAAAAAAAAAAGAAGAAGTAGAAAAGAAGCAAGAGTCTGATTGACATTGCTAACAGCTAATGGTGCAAACATTTAAATTTTTTGAATGAAAATGTTTTCATATAGTAGTAAAATTTCAAATCATTCTTTATGTTTAGACACTTGAAGACAATAAAGACACTTCAGACATTCAAAATTTTCTCCTCAGATTACTTCCCTCCTTGTATTCTCTTGCAGAAGCTACTAGAACATGTGCTCTACCAAATACACAAATAAACCAAGAAGAGAGAAAGTGCGGGATTCAGGAAATGGAGGATCCAACATAGGAGACAGGGGAAGAAAATCCCTAGTATAGCAGCAAATGTTAGCCCTTGGATATAGCTGTGCAACAGAACTAAAGATCAACCAGCCTAAACTTCCCACTCATATATCTAGTGGGAAAAAACAAAACCTGATAGATTTCTTGAATAGAGTTCCCTTGGAGAGTTTCTTTTCCTAGAAATGCCTAAGAGAGTCCCGCAAAACTAAGGAAAGGCAAATTTTTTGAGGAAAGAAAATATAGTCAAAGCATATTATATGGCATAGCTGTACAGTAAATTTATATAGTCATAATAAAGAAATCTCTGAATACTGATTTAACCAAATAAAGGGATTGCTAAACAGGAGATGAAAGGAGCTAAACACTCATCTTCTGTAGGAGGAAGATAATAGATAATATCTACATTTTAAAAATCAAGATGAAATATATATAAAACCCGGAAACACAGACATGAAAGCCCAGAAGAAACATCTAAAGGAGTTGAAGGCGTTTTCTCTAACCATGGAGATTCCTGGGAAAACGATAAGGGCCCTTTACATTTTATTTGGTTTTTAAAATTACGCAAATGTAAATTTCGATTAAAAATCAAATTAAATTAAACAATGACAACACCGGATAATAATATTAAATCTTCTTCATGCAGCCCCCTCCTGGTCTCCTTTCTCTTTTCCTGGCTTTTTTGGAGGACTTTATCTGGTATACATTTGTCTTTTTTTTTTTTTCTTTTTTGAGACGGAGTTTGGCTCTTGTTGCCCAGGCAGGAGTGCAATGTCGCCATCTCGGCTCACTGCAACCTCTGCCTCCCAGGTTCAAGCGATTCTCCTGCGTCAGCCTCCCAAGTAGCTGGGATTACAGGCATGTGCCACATGCCCAGCTAATTTTGTATTTTTAGTAAAGATGGAGTTTCACCATGTTGGTCAGGCTGGTCTCAAACTCTTGACCTCAGGTGATCCGTCCACCTCAGCCTCTCAGTGCTGGGATTACAGGCGTAAGCCACCATGTGCGGCCATTAGGAGAATAACTTCTTAGTCATGACTTGCCTAAGTACAGATGTAACAAAACTCGTTTCCAAAGGTTTATTGCAAATTGTCTTCTTGTCTTTAGAGGAAGATACAGAATGGGCATCAACACTAATACTGAAAAACAATGATCACATTTAAAGTATTATCATATTTTATTTACTTGTGCAAATGTCTTATTTCCCTTGTTAAAGTTTCAATATCTTGAGGGCAAGGATTACCTTATTCAACTTGCATAACTACAATAATAATATAATTCCTCACTTTGAGAGGCCTAGGCAGGCGGATCATGAGGTCAGGAGATCGAGACCATCCTGGCTAACATGGTGAAACCCTGTCTCTGCTTTAAAAAAAAAACAAAAAAACAAAAAATTAGCCAGACGTGGTGGGCGCCTGTAGTCCCAGCTGCTCGGGAGGCTGAGGCAGGAGAATGACATGAACCTGGGAGGCAGAGCTGGCAGTGAGCTGAGATCGCGCCACTGCACTCTAGTGCTCTAGCCTGGGTGACAGAGCGAGATTCCATCTCAAAAGAAAAAAAAAAATATATATATATATATATATACATATATATTTATAATTCCTTGTACATTGTGGTCACACAGTAAGGGGTTTATTTAATTGAAGATACTGAGAAATAATCAGTTTTAACAAGGTCATCTCATTGGGCTGCTTTTTTAAAACAGTCACTTATGATCTTAAATGAGAAAAAATGCAAAAGAGAAAAACAGAAAAATGACTAATTTTAGATAATAATATAAAAAGAAACAGGTTGATAATTTCTTTCACTTCACCATTCCTCCTTTTAAACCACTTACTGTTTCCATTGCAATAAAATATCAATGTGACTTCACTTGTACAATATAAACATGGCTACCCAGTTTACCTTTCTGGAAACTAAACACTGATATAAAAGTGCCAAATAAATAGTCTATGTGGTAACCTCGATAATATCTTAAACTCTTAGCAACAAAGAAACATAGTTGAGTAGAGCCACAGATCCAAAAATCATCACTATTTAAATTTATATCATATATTTATTAGTAAATTATTCTGTCAGTTTCCCCATCAAAATTTAAGCTCACTGAAAGTAGTTTGCTACTACACATAAAATGTTCTCTGATTAAATTAAGAACTCAACAGGACCCAGAAGAAAATGATTTCTCAGTAAGAGAAATGTTTATCTATATGAGAATAACTGCACTATTCAACAAAATATAATAATCCAAATCTATAGCTTGATCATTCTAGCTTTTCATAACCAGGTCAATATCCTGGGTCAATAACTCAGCAGGGCCACTGATAAACTGTAGCATATCCTTGGAAGGAAGAGTGACTAGAACAGCAGTGAGTCTATAAGGCAAAGCATGTAAGAAACAGTCGAAGATCCCAAGAAGAGATTTTGTGCATATATTTCCTCAGGACTCAAGAGGCCTTCATTAACTTTGGCTGATTTTTTAAAAAAATGATAATAATGGGATCTATCAAAAAAAGTACAAAACTCATGGTCATTAAAAGCATCTATCTGGAAGTTGACTAATGTTCTGCCAGCTAATTTTTTAAGTGTAGGACATTCCTAGTATAGCCAAGGCTGTCTTCAAGGATCAATTTCTTTCTTATTCCTTATAATAACAGAGGCCCCAAGTTTTAAATAGATACCTTGATATTCAGATAGAGCATCTATTTGCCAGCCTCTTTTGCAGTGAGGTATGGATATACAAAGCAGTTCTGATCAATAGAATATGAGTAGAACTGATACAGGCTCCACTCAGGTAGCAGCTTAAAGATAAATCTGCTTACCCCTGGCTAGAAATGGACAGTTGGAAGAAAATATGGAAGTTCCCTGTTGAGAAGGACAAGGGAATGCCTTTAGAGAGTCAGTAAGCTGAAGAAATGGAGCTCCAAATATGTTTCCTCAGTCTGGTACATTTTCTACTAAATATTTCACAATACACTGTTGAATTTTTTCAGTAAATAAAAATATTTTCACCATGTTTAATGCTCCCTACTCTTAACTCGTTCACTTCATTTATAGGTCCATATGGTCTTCAGAAAAAAAGAAGCGTAATTATGGGGTAATTACAATGAGATCTGTATTATTATTTCTTGAACATAAACCTCTCTTCAAGGTCATATAACAAATTGAACATGAAGACAATAGAAGCTTGAGCACATTTTCAAAAACACATTATTTTCAAATTTTCTCTAGGTTTGAGTTAAACCACCTCTTAAAACACTGATGCTTCATGTCAACTTTGTTGTTCACTGAGTGATGGAGAATTTTGGGCAGTATGTTGAATAGTAAAACTAGTCAGAGGATGCCAACTAACATTAAAAAGGAGGATTATACTGCATTCCATGTCGGGAAAGGAGAATGAACCAAAGCATCAGGCAGATTGAAATCGGTTCTGCATGCGCCATGCGTAGCTCCAGTGAAGTGGCTGCAATGACTGAAGAAGATGGGAGAAAGAGAATATCAGGAAGCAAAGCTAGGTGTCTAGACTGCGACCAGAAGATAAAAACTCATAAAGGTTTGCCCAGATTGGACTCAAATGATAAGCAAAATAAAACCCATTTTAGGTAACCCTACAGGAGAATGACATAACTAATTAAGTGCTTTAGGGGAATTATTCTGCCAATACTATACAGGGTAGACAGGAAAGAGCCATAGATTTGGGTGGGAGAAAAGGGCTTAGAGTTGGGAACAAAGAGATCACCACAATGAGAGCCACAAAGATAAAGGAAAGAGCAATGAAGTCAGTATTTCTTCATCCTAGGAAGGGCACAAATGAGACAGTCTTATGCATGGTGTAGATTAAATTATCCATGGCTATTTCTGCAATGATATACAAAACAACCAGAAAAACATAGGTTTTCTAACAATTTTAGTTCATCATTTAGATATCTGGTAGGTGTACAAAGTATTGAGATGATGGGCTGGGTCTTTCATTGGAAGGACCAAAGGGAACAAATGTTTGTAACTATGATTTCAGAGTTTTTCCAAAATCAGCAAAATTGTTTAAAACATGTGACTTGTATTATACAAACAATTAAAGTTAGACTGGAACAGTAAATTTTAACAATTGATAATTACTCAAAAGGATATAACATTTGATCTATTAGCTTGTTTTGGTTTACTTAGAAAGAAGGATGTATAAAGTCATGGTTATTTGACTGTGTAGGAGACAGAGTACTTTGTTGCCAAAATTAGAGATATTGATAAACACTAAAAGAGAAAAAAACATCATCTGAGGATATCAAAAAGTTAATTGATTGCAAATTTGGAAGGATTAACCTGAAGGTAAAAAGAGTGAATGTGCTGTATCTGTCATTTAGGCTGTCTGCCCAGGTCTCCATAACCTTCCTGTCTTCTGGGATACTTACCACCGTGCTCCTACCTGATGAAATGGTCCCTAAAAGCTATACTCATTTTATAAGTACGTGAGACTCCTGGCCACAGTGAATTGGCTCAGAGGTAACCAACCAAACAAAACTGAGTCAATTCGAATTTTCCTCTAGAAATTATAACTAAGAGGTAGCTAATAAATCTCTCTGTTGTGGCTGGTGGTAGAATTATAAACAATTTCAGGGGACATAGGGTGGCCATATACCCATGTAGAGAAAGAGAAAGGTAAAGTCCCTTTCCGCGAGTGAGAGAGAGAGAGAGAGAGAGAGAGAGGGAGAGACAAATGAATATGTATCAGTGGAAGCATTCTAATTTCTGAGTCCTGACTGCAGTGGTCCTTCTCCTCCTTAGGTTTTTATGGAATATCTAGTTATAATATAGTCTCCATTTATGTTTAAACCAGTTCAAGTTGTTTTCTAATACTTACATCTCAAAAAGAATGAACTCTTCATCAATTCCTTCTTGTCTCTTTGATCTTACACACTGACCAATGCCAAAGGAAAAGCATGGCCCAATTATCCTAGGCTGGGTTCTTTGCTATGTAAACAGAACTTTTGTTCTACTCCTTCTCTGGCAAGCAAATCACACTTTTGAGTTGGTATCATGCTCATTTTCATAGGCCCATATAACTCAGAGCTAATATTGGCTGACAGGACAACAATTAGCACAGCTGTTAAACAACTGATAAGTACTTATATTTATCATGATATCATAATGAATTTATTGTAAAGAAGGTATAGTATTTTAGTTAAAATCTTAAATGCAAGGAGAGCCATAGATGGGGTCTATCCCTCTCCCAATTGGGAGAGATGGAAAGATCAGTTTGTATGTAATGAGGTTAAACAGTAGCCTATTTTATTAATTTGATGGCATGTAGAAACAATTCTAAGTATTTCTATATAAAACTAGAACATATAGCCTCTTCAGTAAAAACATTTAGCCAGCTTTATTCAGAGATTTAGTTCACCATTTGAATATTTGGCATTGTATGGATATTCAACTCAAATTTTCCTTTCTCTGGAAAATAAAATTGACTCTCGTTAATCTGATTTTTAAAAAAACTGTTAAAAGGAGATTTACTTCAAGTGTAGAAACTGAGTCTCAATTATGAAATAAATCTGATTGGCTGAGTTTTATCTAAAGTATCCTCCAAAAATAGTAACATAAATACGCAGATAATTTTGAATAAGTTAAATAGTTATATCTGTGTTGGGTAATGATATAAATACAATAATGATTTTGGAAATAAAATTTGTAGAAGCCACAAACCAGAAACAGGGAGAAGTTACCTAAGTTAACAAAAGGAATGTCATTGTGCACTGAAAATGTAACACATTTCTTTCTTACCTGGTTGACACTGATTACACCTTCTTCCTTGACGATTAGGCACACATAGGCACTGGCCACTGATTGGGTCACAAATAGTCCCAGGTAATGTCCCCAAGGAGTCACACTCACACATCTGGCAGTGTTGAAAATTGTCAGTGGTCAAATTGTACCTGTGAGGCTCACACTGATTACAGCGAAGACCTGTTACCCCTAATTTGCAAGGACATTGTCCTGTTGATTTGTCACACAGCAGAGAGCCATTTATTGTCCCAGTCTTATCACAGTTGCAAGGCAGACAGAGGAAAGAATTATTTTGCCGTAGGTAGAAGTTTCCCTCCAAACATTTATTGCACTGTCTCCCTTCAACATTGGGCTTACAGATGCACTGTCCTGTCTTAGCATTACAGACAGTCCCAGGGAGGGATCCAGCTGTGTCACAGTCACAGGCCTTACAATTGGTGACATCTAACCCATAAAAGTTTTCTCTGCAGGTGTCACACTGAAGTCCTTTGGCTTCTTTTTTGCACTCACACTGCCCAGAGAGAGGATTGCAGAATTCGTTCACTGAGCCATGGAGGTTACACTGGCAGGGCTCACATCCATCATCATTAAAGCTTCGGAGAAATTTAAATCCAAAATTGCAACGATCACACCTAAGCCCTAAAGATAAAATATATTTAAAAGGTGAGGATAGGAAAATGATTTCATTCAAGATAGATGAGACACAAACAATGCTACTGCAGACGATACGAACACAAAATATTGAGTGTTTTCTCACAAGCAATGCCATGGGGGGCTAATCATACTCTCAAAATTCAATGGCAATATTTAATTTAGCTTTAATATACAACTGTTTGCAATGAACTTCATAAATTTTTAATTATTACTTAATGCAAAGAAAAATGCTTAATGCAAATGTTGTTTCTGTTACATATGCTGGAGCTCTTTTTCTCTTTAACAAATGTTAAAAACTATTTTAACAAATGTGCTCACTTAAAATTATAGTAGAAGTACATATAACAAATTAGTTGTTTTCCTAAAGATAAGAAATCTCTAAAGATGTTTAATAAAAGGTTAAGCTGAGTACAAAGTTTCAGCTAGACAGAATGAATAAGTTCTGGAGCTCTATTGTACAGTATGGTGACTATACTTAATAATAATGTATTGTATACTTGAAAATTGCTAAGAGATTAGATCTTAAATGTTCTCACCCCAAAAACATGATAAGTACATGAGGTGATGGATATGTTAATTAGCTGGAATTAATCATTTTATAATGTGTACATATATCAAAACATCATGTTGTCTGCCATAAATATATACAATTTTTATTTAATTATACCTTCGTGAAGCTGGGAAAAAAGAAGAAATGTAAGCTGATAACTATTTTTGTGAAAACAGCATATACACTTATTTCTGAATCCACACATTTAAGTAATTAATATAAATAAAACTTATCCAGGGCAATTTTTGGTTTAATCCTTTTGTATGCTCCTCTATTTTATCATTTTCAATTAATATAAATCATGCTCTCCTTGGCTCATAAAGCAATCACATTGCTTGTCATCTTGTGTGACTCAGAACATACCTCTTTAAACACTAAGTAAGTTCTGTTTTTTATATTACTTCTATTTAAAGGAGTACACATATACATTTTACGAATGAAGAAAAATGTTTTATCACCTAAACTTAAATCTCTGACAAGTAAGGTTATTCTAAAAAAAAAAAAAAGGTATTACAAGGCAAAGAAATAAAAAAATTAGAATAGTAAATGTTTAGATGCAAAATACTTCCTTTAGATAGTCTCTAAATATCCGTGAATTTAAATAACTAACTGCATGGGTTGAATAAACTGAAACATTTATTTCAAGCTATAATGGCAATTTAAAAATTAGTCTCAAAATAAGAGTCAAAAACACACTCAGGAACTCATATGTAGAAAAGCATTTCCTAAACTGGAAGGAAATACACTATATATATGTATATATGTGGATAAAAATTCAAGAACTCCAATGGAAGGCAAGTTCTTTAACAGTGATGAATGACTCACCTAAGGCATATCATTTAATTTCAATAAGGAAAATAAAAAAGGACCACTATTGCTGCAAATTTTAAAAATAACTGTATTGTTAACAAGAATTATGACTCATTTTCAACTATTAAAAATGGTCTACATGGATTCATATCATATCAGTTTTAAAAATATGCGCAGTGCTTATTTGAATATGCCATACATATTCCTGACAGGTAATCTATTCCTAACGATACTCAGGAAGGCCTACAGGGCATCACATTTGGTGTTAACAAGTACAGGCGAGTTAGCACACTTGGCATTTAATTCACATTCTTCTCCCTTTTTATTCTAGATGAATGACCTACTTTAATAAAATTATTGGTGCTAATGTATTTTACTGGTGATAGAATCATTAGTAAGATTTAACAGTTTTGTTAACTCTAACAGTTTGCTTTCTGAAGCATATACAACATACACTTGTATTTTCTGGGCTTCTTTTTTTTTCATATTAACAAGGTGAAATTGAATAAAGTTACTTGCTGATCCCATTAGGAAAATAAATATATATGCATATCAAGTTTTGTTTTTATAAAAAGTACTACATTTGCAGAAATAACACTAGAAATAATAATTATTTATAATACTGAAGTAATTTATTCTTCATAAAATATATATTTATGTTTCCTGTAGAAAACCATCTGTATCAACCAACAAAACAGGCAAATAGTAGGGATGGCATTACACATTCTAAATTAATTTTGATTTTTCCCTTCCTCAAGCTCTGGAATCTAACCATCACAAGAAAGATTCCATTGATACAAAGAAGTAATTATTTCGCTGTCTTTAAAGGTCTTGCTTTAACTTTTGTTTTCACATGTTGAGTTTAAAATATATCTCACATTAAAGAACAAAGGATGCCATACAAATTGAATTTAGGGTATTAGAATTCCTTCAGCATCATGGATAGCACATACAAATATGTACTTCTCTTTACACGTTATTCTAAAAAATTAGTTTTTGTATGCTTGAGATGCATAAAGGCAAATTATGTTACAGATTTTCATATAATGTTTCTTTAAACCGGAGAAATCTCGTGTAATGCCATTAAACACACCTACATTCTCTTTATTAAATTGAAACGCTTGTCTAGCTGAATTGTGTAGCATGATGTATACTTACATGAATAAAAGATAAAGAATTAGATTTAGAGGTATATCACAGAAATGAAAATAGTATTCAGAATGATATGTACATACGCATGTGTACATGTAAGCATTCGTGTGTGTGTGTGTGTGAGAGAGAGAGAGAGAGGGGAGCATGTGTAATCACTGCCAGGCATATTTTTATTATTGTAAGGTTCAGGTCAGTGTTAGAAAAACCATGGATGACTTGGTGTCTTGAATGACAATAGAAAGGCAAAGGTCTTTTTTAAACTTCCTATATGAACCAAGACATATTCAGTTACAATACAGGGCTCACTTCATCAGGAAACTTTCCTCTCATAATATTCTCATATATCAAAATTTCAAAGTGCATTATGTACCTAGTGCATTTTGGGCACTTGATAAATTTTGTCCTTATGTGGCGGTGGTTCCCCTCAAAAATGTTGGATGTAATAAATTGCTATAATCAAATCTAATTTCTGAAAAATACCTGTGGGAGTAACAAACAAAAAAGCACGTCTTGTATAAAAAAATGATAAATAACACCGAAGGTAGCTGTTTATTATAATCAACTTGGTGCTGAATTACAAAATTAAAATTATGTAGCCCTTTATAAGTAACCCTAGCAATATACATGATCTGTAGAATTATGTTGACTTATTTTGCATTTCATAGGAACAGTTCAAAGAAATATAACAGAAAAAAGTGGAAAGATTTATCACAAAGGACCCTGTAGCACAGAATATTTTGAAAAAATCCATTTATTTTGGTCTATTAAGAAAACTAGCATGGAAATGATTTGCTTAGAACTCATTAAGTGTAAAACATTTTGAAAAAGTGCTAATTTTCTAAAAGAAACTTCTATGCAGTAAGCAAATTATATTTTTCTATGACTTATTAGTATGGGACCATGTGAATTAATGCATCTACAGAATAAAGAAACTTCTAAAGGGTTGATTAAACTAAGCTTCAAGCTGCAGTTTGATAGAATTATTAATTTAATCATTTTAAACAGTTAATTTCATCCAAATTGTTTTTTTTTTTCCAGCCTGTCTTGAGCAAAGAAATTTGCTTTACTCTTCAGTTAAGAAATCAAATAGAGAATTTTATTCCAGATGGTAATAGAGATGTGACTGTAAACTTTTGCATTACACGTACCAATAACGTTTGCTTTGCACTTGCACTGGCCTGAATTTTGGTGACAGGTAATATCTCCATCCACTGTCCCAGAGGTATTGCAGTTACAGGGACTGCAGCCATCAGGATCCAACTCTTGTAGATTGTAGAATCCATTCTGGCACTGATTGCACTGTCTGCCAGACACATGTCTCTTACAATTACACTGGCCTCCAATCTAGAGAAGATACAACATTTTGTAGAATGATGAACGTATCTATTTTTAGGTAATTTGCTCATTAGGTACAAGACAGGGAGAGAGGGAGAAGAAAACTAAATGTTCAACAGACAAGAAGGTAATAAGATATTTTTCCTCTTGACACACAACATGGGAGGCTTCAGCAGGGGGAATATATAGAACTGAATGAAAATAAAACCCATAGAAGTTAGTCGTATAAGAATAAAAGGGAAATGGGGAATTAACCATTCAATACTATATAAAGAAATAAAAATATAAATATGTAGAGACTGAAAATAGAAAACAGTCAGCAGTTAATTTAGTCTTTAGGACACCATTTCTCTCTCTCTCTCTCTCTCTTTTTTTTTTTTTTTTTTTGTGTGATGGAGTCTCGCTCTGTCGCCCAGGCTGGAGTGCAATGGCGCGATCTCCGCTCACTGCAAGCTCCGCCTCCCGGGTTCACGCCATTCTCTTGCCTCAGCCTTTCAAGTAGCTGGGACTACAGGCGCCCGCCACCACGCTCAGCTAATTTTTGTAATTTTAGCAGAGGTGAGGTTTCACCATATTGGCCAGGATGGTCTCCATCTCTTCACCTCGTGATCCGCCTGCCTCAGCCTCCCGAAGTGCTGGGATTAAAAGCGTGAATCACCGCACCCAGCCCACCTATTTTATTCCTCGTTTACTGTCTCATTGATTTAAACTTGTTTTGTACATGCTAGGTATTTAAATTAAGGGAGAATCTTTCTATAATGATATCATCCCATAAAAAGTGTAACCATGTTTAATGTTATTTGTTAACAGAATTATTTATGCCTATTGATACTGACCCTAATACATTTTTTCTTACCCAACTCCCCTTTTAGGACTATTTCAGCCTATTTATGATTCATTTGACCACATTAAATATATTTAGCTGATTTATATTGCGATAAGAATTTCCAAAAATGTTTCTTGTTTTAAAGCATTTTCAAGCAAAATAACAGCTAAAACACTGTGTCATTTTATTCTTTAGGCGTCTGGTTTGAGAAGAATGAAAACACATAAAATAAAGCGTTCATCTACTATATGCATAGATAATACTATGTTGATTAAAGAAAGATAAGAACTAAACTTTTCATAAGCAGACATATGTATATAAAATGTCAAGTAAATATGAGAAATTTAATAACTTAGGACTCTAACACAGCAATGTGGGTACAGACTTCAAATCTCTTTTATAGTCCCTGACATTGTCCCCCCTGATTTTCTTTCACTTGGATTGAATCCAGCTCTTCACATTTGGAGGCAGAGTTACCATAGAGGGAAGTAACCTACATGTGGAAAGATATTATTTGATTTCTATTTAATTTCAAGGATATTTAAAAATATCTAGGTTGGGATTCAGTTACAAGATACAGGGAAGGACTTAGAAATTAAATAATTTTCAAAGAACTATCACTGCCTCAATTGTCCTCATCCAAGAAACAGAGACTCACTGGAAGCTTTATTTAAGGATAAATTAAGACAATTGATATGAAAATATCTAAGACTGAAAAATAAATGGTTATATGCAGACCAAATGTAGTTGTAGATAATAATGAACCTCAATATCAAAGATGCATATAGGTTTAGAAAGATGAGTGAGAACGATGAATTGCCTTCTTGTGCCGGCTGTTTCTCAGTCTTATTCACATCCAGTCCAAAGGATACAAAATCATTACTCAAGACAGAGATTTGATTCAGCCTACAAAAGTAAAGTCATTTATTGGTGGATATGTGTAACATATAGGCATACCATGAAAATCCAATAGTCCTGTGAGTACATACTTGTAACACTTCAAGTACATCAACCCATAACTCAGGCCTGAGTCTTTGCTGGTACTTTACAGGATCAGTCCTGTTCTCCAAAGAGATAGTAAACACCTTAAGCCATTGGACATATGTGATGTTTCCATCAAAGAATAATCTTAAACATTACCCACATGTAAACAATACTTTTTCAAAGAGCAAGGAAGAGTGCAAAAGTTTAAGAGAAATAAAAGTGCAAAACCTTTTCTATGTTTTGTTATTTTTTTCTTTTTTTTTTTTTTTTTTGAGATAGAGTTTAACTCTTGAAAAATGATTCAAACAGACATTTAAAACGCCTGCAAATTTGGAGTACAATGGTGCGATCTCGGCTCACTGCAACCTCCGCCTCCCAGGTTCAAATGACTCTCTTGTTTCAGCCTCCCCAGTAGCCGGGCCACAAGGCACGGCTAATTTTTTTTTTTAGTAGAGACGTGGTTTCACCATGTTGGTCAGGCTGGTCCCGAACTCCCAACCTCAGATGATCTGCCCACCTTGGCCTCCCAAATTGCTGGGATTACAGGCCTGAGCCACCGCGCCTGGCCTTGTTGTATTCTTATTTACATGTAATGCATGTATCATCTGGAACGTCCTTGCCTTTTGAAATCTAGATAAGGCTGCCTATGACCCTAATTCCATCCCTGAACGACAGAAGTCCTCCTTAAGTTTATAAGAATTCTACGCGTATTGATCATCTCGTAGTCACCCTGACCCTACACTTCTGCTTCTTCCATTTTGAAGTCTTTCTGGCTTCTGCCAGCACTGCCCTATGTCACCCAGAGGTGAAACTCAGCTAATGCCTCAATTTCAAGAACTCTTGTTCAAAACAAACAAACAAACAAAATGTAGTAGTTAAACTTTATTAAAGATTTGGGGTAAAAGAGGAATTAAATCATTACTTTGCAATTCATAATATCCCTTTAGTTTCCCTATAGCTAGAGATGTTCATTGGCACTCCAATTACCTACCATCTTGCACTCCAATGATCTACCATCTCTGTGGCATCTCTCTTCTTCCTCCTTGCTCTGCCATAAAGCATATCCACTTTTTTCTATACACCTGACTCTACATGGTCACTTTTTCACAGACATCTCAAAAGTGTATAACATTGCCTTGATTCTTGCCAAAACCTAAGTCATATCCAGATATTTTTGTCAATAAAAACAATTTTTTCTATATGAACAACTCTGCCACGAATTAATGCAATAACAAGTTTACTCCCATTTCATTAATCTAACTCTCTGTAACACATATAGATTATAATTTCTGTGTATTAACTATATCTTAAAATGTAGTTTAAAAATAAAATAAGGCATTATTATTTTTAAAAATATTAACTTTAGTCAGTTTCCCAAAATTCAACTGAAAATACCAAGTTTACCTCTGTAGATTCCATAGCTGTAGATTCTCCCTTTTTAATGTGAGAAAATACAAATCTACTCATACTCTAAAACCAATTCCTGTCCAACAAGTAGAAAGAGAGAAAGGCATTCCTCTTTCCTTTAAAAATACACTAAGACACTCTTTGGTACAATCCTTCCACAGTAACTCTAGATTGACCTGTTGGTTTTCTTCGGCCAAATACTAGAACATATAATGCTTGCAAATATGATTCAAACAGACATTTAAAAATTCCTGCAAATTTGGAGTTCACTCTCTCTTGCTGGGCTTGGAACTCTGAGATCACCTTGTGAACAAGCTCATGCTAATCTGCTGGAATATTAGAGGTTGTATGGCAGAGAACTGAGGTGCCCCAGGTAATAATTGCTCCTACTGCCCCAGTGAACAGCCAGCTTGTCAACCACCACATATGTGAGTGAGGTCTTCCTATCTAACTGCTACTTGACCAGCTAGCTAATCACAGACAAATGAGAGAGCCCAGAGGAGGTTGGACAAGCCAGCGCACATCAGCACTGAGACAAACCATAGAATCCTAAATAAATAAGCAATTTTTATTGTTTTTAGCCATTAACTTAAGCAGCAAAAGTTAATAGATACAATATCATTGACCAGAACTTAAACCACATTTCTACACCTAGCTGCCAAGGAGGCTGAGAAATGTAGTTTATTCTCTATGATCATGTGATCAACTACTTTTGAGCTTTCTTTTACTAACATGGAAGGAAATACAGATAAAGCAGTACAATTACTATCTCTGATAACAAATATCTATTCACAGTTCAAGCCATGGAGATTCTCCTGCTCTTTATGGCTTAAAATGCAATATTGGTCTTATAAATTTGGGTCTTGCCTGAATCATAGTTTTGGCCTTAACATGCTTTCAGCCACAAGAGCAGAGAAAAGAAATGATCATCCCCATGAGATGCAGTTAGAAACTCAGAAATAGCTTTCATTAGCCTGGCTTGGGTCTTCTCTTCTTTTGCTAGTTTTGTAAAGTATTTCTTTGAAATCTTCATCCTTTCCTAACATAGGCATTTAGTGCTATTAATATACTACTAAGTCCTGCCGTATTGGGTATCTCACAATTTTGTTATGCTGTGTTTTCATTTCATTCAGTTCAAAATACTTCTTAATTCCTCTTTGGGTTTCCTCTTTTAATCTTGGATTATTTAGAATTGTGTTAGTTAGTTTCCAAATATTTAGAGCAATTCCAGGTTATTTTATTATTGATTTCTAATTTAATTTAACTGCAGCCAGATAATATACTTAATATGATTTGAATTATTTTAAATCTATTGAGGCTTCTGTTATGGTTCAGAATTTGATCTATTTTGGTAGATGTTTTGTGTAGGCCTGAAAAGTAGGTGTAGTTTGCTGCTCTGTTGGGTTGAATGCTCCATAACTGGCCATTAGGTCAAGTTGGTTGACAGTGTTGTTCTAATCTATAGATTTACTGATTTCCTGTCAGTTTGTTCTATTAATTATTGAGAGAAGGGTATTAAAATTTTTGCCCACAAATGTGGATTTTACTTTCTCCTTCAGTTACATTAGTTTTTGCTCTGTGCATTTTGAAGCTCTGTTGTTGGTACAGAAATATTAAGAATTGTTTTGTCCTATTGATAAAATGACTTGTTTTGCAAAATGAAATTACTTTCTTCATCCTGGGCAATATTTTATCTTGTACAAAATTTCTAAAAATTCATGTTTTCTCATATTAATAAAGTCACCCTAGATTTCTTATGATTAGTGCTCACAGGATTTGTCTTTTCCAACATTACTTTTAACCTATTTGTGTCTTATACTTAAATATATTTTCTGTAAGCAGCATATAGTTAAGTTGTACTTTTTCCTTTCTTAACCAATCTTCCAATGTCTGTTTTTAAGTGGAGTATTTAGAATATGTAAATTTAGCATTATTATTGATATGATTAGGTTTAAATCTATTATCTTGATATTTTCTATTTGTCCCATCTGTTTGGGATTTCTTTTTTCCTTTTTTTTTTTTTGCCTGTTTTGTGTTATTTTATATTTCTTTATGATTCAAATTATCTGCATGTTGGTTTATTAGCTATAACTCTTTGTTTTATGATTTTAGTGGTTTTTATCCTACATCTTTATCACAGCCTAGCTTTAAGTGACAGACTACTTCAAATAGAGTATAAGGATCTTACAATAGTATACAATTGTCCCTTGAACAACACGGGTTATCACTGCATGAGTCTACTTATAAAAGTATCTTCTTCCACCTCTGCCAGCCATGAGGCCACAAGACCAATCTCTCCTCTTCCTCTTATTCCTCCTCCTCATCTTACTGAAAGTGAAGATGAAGAGGACAAAGATCTTTATGATCCACTTTCACTTAACAAATAGTAAATACATTTTCTCTTTCTTATGATTTTCTTAAAGATTCTCTTTTCTCTAGATTACTTTATTGTAAGAATGAAGTAAATAATATATACAAAATAAATGTTAATTGACTGTTCATGTTATCAGTAAAATTTTTGGTCAACGGTAGGCCATTGGTAGTTAAGTTTTTGGAGATTCAAAGTTAAACATGAATTTTTGACTGTGCAGGGAATCAGTGCCCCTAACTCCCATGTCGTTCAAGGGTCAAAGGTACTTCCTTTTCCCCCTCCTGATTATTGTGTTATTACTGCCAAACATTTTACTTATACATGTTATAAAACCTTTACTATATTATTATTTTTTAAACTGTCAACTATATTTAAAGAAAATTAAATCATTAGAAAAATACCCTCCGTATTTACCAATGCAGTTGCCATTTTGTGTGCTCTTTGTTTCTTTGTGCAGATCCATATTTCCATGTGACACCATTTTATTTCCTACTGAAGGACTTCTTTTTAATGTGTCTTATAGTATAGGTTTGTGTGTAATGAACTCTTTCATTATATGTATTGCAAATAGTTTTTATTTCACCTTCATCTTAGATATCTTCACTAGATATAGAATCATAAGTGCACTATTTATTTTCTTTCATGGTTATAAGAATGTTGCCCCACTGTCCTCTTCTTTGCATTATTTTGGATAGGAAATCTGTTGTCATTCTTACTGTTTTGCCTATGTATTTAACATGTCTTTTTCCTCTGGCTGCTTTAGTATTTTATTTTATCATTAAAAATTGATCACTAGCTTTGAGCAATTCAATTATAATATGCCTTTTGTGATTTCCTTCATGTTATTTATTTTTTAGTTTTCTTGAGATTCATGGGTTTGTGGCTTTATGGTTTTCAGTGTACTGTACTTGGAATTTTTCAGCCATAAATTCTTTGAATATTTTTTATGTTCCCACCTCCACCCCACCATTCCTTTAGGGACTCCAATTACATGTATACCAAACCCCTAAACATTGTCACACAGCTAACAAATGCTGTTTTCATTTTTACAAGTGCTCTTTCAACTCTGTTTCATTTTGGATAGGTTATATTGCTATGACTTCAAGTTCACTAATTTTTTATATATAACATAAATGTTTTATGTTTAATGTATAATCAATTACATCCAGTGTATTTTCATTCCATACACTGAAGGTTTTTCTCTGGAATTTTGATCTGTGGGGTTATTTAGTACCTTCCATATTTTTATGTAACTTTTAAACTATGTAAAGTTATAATATCTGTTTCAATATACTGGCCTGATAATTCTAACATCTCTCACAATTCTGGATCAGTTTTGATTGATGCATTTACATCCTCATTATGAGTTGTACTTTCCTGCTTCTTTTCATGCCTGATAATCTTTGATTTGGTGCCAGAGACTGTGAATTTTTTCTTGTTGGGTATTACATATTTTAGTGTTCTTACAAATATATTTGTGTTTTGTTCTTGGATGCAGTTAAATTACTTGGAAACAGTTCCTTTTGAGTCTTGCTCTTAAGATTTATTAGGTGGTATTGAAGTAGTTATCAGCCTAGGGCTATTCTCCACTATTGAGGCTAGACCCTTTTGTGTACTCTTATCAAATGTCCCATGAATCATAAATTTTCTCGCCAGTTCAGCTAGTGGAAGTAGGCACATATCCCAGCATTACATGAGTGTTAATTATTGTTACTTTTAATAATTGAAAGTTTTGCTTTCTGCAGCCTCATACATGCAGTGAACAATAGTAAAGTGAATTCTTAAGGAAGATGCTCTGTAGATCTGTGGAATTATCTCTGTGTTCCTCTGTCTGCTCTCTGCAAACTCTAACTACTTTGAATTCCTGAAACACTTGGCTGTATCTCTTCAATTTGGAGAACCCTCTGAGCTCCATCTGGGTTTTCTCTCCCTAAGTCATGGACTACAAATACTCTGTAAGCAGTAATCTGGGTCAATTGTAAGATTCACATAATTTATTTCCTATTTCTCAGCAAACATTGTCTTCATTTCCTGATGTCCAACATCTAGCAAACAATTATTTAATACATTTTGTCCATATTTTTATCATTTTAAGAGGGAGGATAAATTCTATCACACTGTTCAGTCAGAAGTAAAGTCTCAAAAAGACATTTGGACCTGACAAAACAACTATAAACTCAATTTAAGAGAAAACTAGTTGACAACATTCAGAGAGAATTTTCAGGGGCTGCATCATAGATGGAGTTGCATTGGGAAACATTTATTCAGCTGTTTAACATAGCTCCAAGCTCTAAACCCAAATAACATAGCGCTCCAAAGAAGTTTGGCAGTGATACCTATGCTTACTATACCAGGGAAACAGAAAACCATGGATCAAAAACCTCATGCCATCCTTCAACTGTTCCTGTAAGCAGCCAAAATTGGAATCCTGAACCTTCAATCCCCTCATCAGCACTACACTTTCTTACAGACAAACTCCAAAACATAGCAGAATTTGGATGGAGATTAGCAGAGGTGCAACGCACACTGTGATGTTTAGAAGCTTAAGAAATAGCATTATAAACAGGAGCAAAATTTAGAAACATACTGGTTGCTGTACATGTGGTTGGGAGCAAAGGAAGGGGAAAAAAGATGTGTTTTAATGTAGTAACTACTCAAATAATTTAAATCTATGGTCTGTAGCTTTATAACTGTCAATTGAAATGGAATAATTCTTCTCAGTCTAGGTTACCACTAGAAGATGTTGCTGCCAAATACAGTAAATTAAATTATAATCAAGCGGATCTGTAGGTTTATATCCTATTGTGATCAAAAGCCAGTTCCCAGGAAGACAAAACTAAGGTAAAAGTATATTGTACACATTCTGCTTTCTGACAAAGGATCCAACTTATTAGAAGTGATGCATTCAAAGATTAATAAAATTAAGACAAGATTTATCCATGAGGAATACTAGGGCAGAATAAGTAAAAATTATAATAAATTTATTTTCTTGCTCAAGAAAAAGGATACAGGTGTTAATTAAGACTGCCCATTGTCAGAAAAATATGCCTCTAAATACATTTACTAAAATATAAAATTTTTGTTAAAATTTAGATTAAGCACATGTATTTTCCTCTTTTTCTCACTACTTTAAAATAACAGCAATTTTAAAAAGTAAAACCCATAATTTTAATGAGACCAGCAGAGAAAACAATATGGGAGAAATATATTTTTCAAAAATTTCAAAGACAAAAAATGAAATGAAGAAATATAAATAAATATTGGCAACGTTCTTGACTAATCAGAGAAACTGCAGTATGAATGCAGGCTGATTTGGATTCCTAAAGCAAGAGGATCGATTTAAAAAAGAGTTAATAGTAAGAGATGAAAACAATTACCAATTTTTGATAAAGTTCAGATCAAGCATGTGCCTTTTTCTCTTTTTCTTGATACTTCAATAAAAAATAGGAATTTTAAAAAATATAACCCATAATTTTAATAAGGCCAGCAGAGAAACCAATAGGGAAGAAATACATTTTACAAAAATTGTGAAGACAGAAAATGAAATTAAGAAATAGAAACAAATATTGACAACATTCTTGAATAATCAGAGAAGTTACAGCTTGAGTGCTGGCTGAATTGGATTCCTAAAACATGAAAACTGATTTTTCCTATAGAATCTCTGAGAGCCTTAAGACTTGAAGATAATGAAACATTGAGAGAAGTAAGAGGACACACACAGGTCTAAAGTTAAACAATGGTTCTCAACTGAGGATGATTTTGTCCCCAGAGGAATTTTCTGGTTGTCCCAGTGAGGGGAGGAGTTCTACTGGCATGCAGTAGACTGACATGTAGCCAGGGATTCTGCTAAACATCCTGCAATGCACATATCCATCCCTCACAACAAATTACCCAGCCCAAAATAGCCATAGTGCCAAGGCTGAGAATCATGAATTAGAGGTATTCCACATAGAAAGTATTTAGATTTTCAGGTCCCCTTTTCAACCCCATTCAGCCAGCCAAACTAATCCTGCTCCACAGTGACATCAGTCTTATTGTCAAGAGTAATTGAAGTTAACCAGCTCCATTATATTGGAACATCAACAACTTGTTATTGGAAGAGGCATAAGGTAGACATGAAAGGATTAAGTGAAAATCTGTATACACTGCCTCTCCCCTTTACCATCACAATTCCCCTTCTACACAGTTTACAGAAAGCCGGGAGCCAGAGTTATTTTCCATAAAGAGGAAACTAGCAGAAAAAACTACAAAGATAAGAACTCTAGAACTAATATTTGAGCTTTTAACCTCCGCAAAGTAAAGCTGTATTGCTGTTCATAAACATGAGTAAAGGCCATTTTGGGAATGTTTTACCATTTCTCTACAGAATAAAGCAGACGGCAAAATTCATCAAACATGTGTAAAATATACAATGTGAATGACAGAAACAAAAATAAAGGAGGAGGATGAAAAATGATGATCCAGATGAGGAAAAAAACAATGCAGGGAATTAGAGATAGAAGAAATCATCAACTAATAACAATTTAATAAAATATCTCTGTTATCCCCGGAAGATAAAAGTTGCATTCATTAAAAAATATAGAAACAAAAAAAAGCCTAAAAGAATAAAAAATTGGTGAAAGAAAGAATTCTTAAATATTAAAAATATAGAGCCAGGCATAGTGGCATGTGCTTGTAGTCCTAGCTACTCATGAGGCTTAGGTAGAAGTATTGTTAGAGCCCAGGAGTTTGAGTCCAGCCTAGACAATATACTAAGATTCTATACGCCCCCCAAAAAAAAAAACGCTGGAAAAAAATCTCAACTAAAAGATTAGAAGAGAAAGATAAGAAAATACTTCAGGAAGGCTACTAATAATAATGAGATGAAAACAAAATAAAAATATAGAATTTTCAGAAATACATAAAAAGGAAAAAAATTAAAGGAGGAAGTTAATAAATAATTAGTATAAAATAAACATTTTCTGGACATGAAATCATAGTTTTAAAAGGCTTAATGGCCAGCAAACCATCATGTGCCTATGCCCCTAAACTGAGAAATGACCCAACAGCCTCACTCCTGGTGAGCCAGTTCCAGAACCAGCTGATCCACTGAACACTCATGCCCCTGGCCTGAGAAACAGCCCACGGCTTCACCCGAAGCAAGCCAGTTCCTAAGCTAGGTGACCCATCACATGCACAAACATGCCTCCATCCTGATAACTCACTCAGTAAGCATGATTCCAGTAAAGTCATGTCACTGCTGCCACAACTCCCACAGGTTAGGTCAGTGAAGCATTCACAAACATTACTGACATGGATTACAGTTGAAGAAACTTCACAGAGACTACACTACTGTGCCCACTCAGGACCAAAACTATCACCCTCTGCTTAACACTCTAGAACTTATCTATAGGAGTAAATCTTTCCCTATAAGAGCTAGTCCATAATATTAAAAGAAGCAATTACTTTACCAGATGTGCAGGTATCAATGCAGGAACACAAGAAACATGAAAAAGCAAGAAAACATGACACTACCAAAGGAACACAATAATCCTCTAGTAACAGACCCCAAAGTAAAAGAGATTTACAAAATGCCAGAAAAGGAGGTCAAAATAATGATGTTAAGGAAACTCAGCAAGATAGAAGAAAATACAGATATGCCATTGAAAAAAATCAGGAAAAGAATTCATGATCTAAATCAGAAATTCAACAAGAAATTGGTATCATAAAAAGGAACCAAACAGAAATCTTGGAGCTGAGCAATTTAGTTCATGAAATAAAAATACAATCAAGAGTTTCAACAACAGGCTAGATCAAGCAGAAAAAAATGACTTATGAACTCAAAGACAGGTCTATTGAAATAACTCAAGCAGACAGAAAGAAAAAGAAAACAGAATAAGAAAGAATAAAGAAAGCCTACAGGACTTGTGGGACACCATTAAGCAAACAGCTATTCAAATTGTGGGAGCTTAGAAAGACGAGATGACAAAAAGGGTAATAAAAACCTACTAATGAAATACTAACTTAAAACTTCCTAAGTCTTGGGACAGACATAGATACCCAGATCCAGGAAGCTCAAAAGTTCCCAAATGTATTTAACTAGAAAGGTCCTCTGCAAGGCACAACATAGAAATAAAAAAGATCAGAGAAGAAGGACATAAAATTGAGACCAAAAACAATACAAAAGCTCAACAAAACAAAAAGTTGATATTTTGAAAGATAATATCGACAAACCATTAGCTAGACCAAGAAAAAAAGAAAAAAGACTCAAATAAAATCAGAAATGAAAAAGGAGACAGTACAACTGAAACTACAAAAATACAGTTGAACATTGGAGACTGTTATGAACAACTATATGCCAACAAATTGAAAAACCTAGAAGAAATGGATAGATTTGTGGATACATACAACTGGCCAAAATTGAACCAAGGAGGAATGGAAAACCTGAACAGAACACTCACAAGTAATGAGATTGAATCAGTAATTAAGAGTCTCCCAACAAATAAAAGTCCAGGACCAAAGGCTTCACTGCTAAATTCTACTAAACTTTAATAGAAGAACTAATACCAATTTTTTGTAAACTATTCCAAAAAATTGAAAGAGAGGAAATTCTTCTAAACTAATTTTATAAGGCCAGCATTACCCTGATATCAAAACCAAATATGCAACAGCAAAAACTACAGGCCAATATTCTTGATGACCATAGTTGCAAAGATCATCAATAAAATACTGGCAGACCAAATCCAACAGCACATCAAAAATATTGCATACCAGGATCAAGTGTGATTTATACCGAGGATGGAGGAATGATTCAATATGAGCAAATGGAATAAATGGGATAAATAAAAGTATATCAACAGAAGGAAGGAAAACCATATGACAATCTCAAAAGACAGAAACAGCATTTGATGAAATTCAACATCCCTTTATGCTAAAAACTCTCAGCAACTTAGTATGGAAGGAATGTACCTCAACAATAAAGGCCATATATAACAAACCTACAACCAACACCTTACTAAATGGAGAAAAGGTGAAAACTTTTCTTCTAGGAACTGGAACACGATGATGATGTCCACTTTCACTACTCTTTATTCAACCTAGAACTAGAAATTCCTAGCCAGAGCAATTAGGCAAGAGACAGAAATAACAGGAATACAAATTGGAGAGGAGGAAGTCAACTAGTTCTGGTTTGCAGATGACAGGATCTTACATGTAATAAAAACTAAACACTCCACCAAAAAACTCTTAGAAGTGATAAACTAAATGAATAAAGTTGCAGGATATCAAATCAATATACAAAAATTAGTAGCATTCCTATACACCAAGCACAAACTAGGTGAAAATGAAATCTCACTTACAATAGCTAAAAAACAAAAATACTGAGGAATAAATTTAACCAAAGGGTAAAAGTTCTCTACAAAGAAAACTATAAAACTTATAAAAGAAATTAAAGAGGACACACAAGAAAATGGAAAGGCATCCCATCATCATGGATTAGAGGAACTAATATTATAAAAATGACTGTATTATCAAAAGAAATCTACAGATTCAATATGATTCCTATCAAAATACTAATGATAATCTTCTCAGAAATAGAAGAAAAAATTCTTTAAATTCCCATGGAACCACAAAGACCCAGAATAGACAAAGCAATTTTTTTTTTTTTTTTTTTTTGAGGTGGAGTCTCTTTCTGTGACCCAGGCTGAAGTGCAATGGCACAGGCTTGGCTCACTGAAAACTCCACCTCCTGGGTTCAAGCAATTCTCCTGCCTCAGCCTCCTGAGTAGCTGAGATTACAGGTGCCCGCCACCATGCCCCGCTAATTTTTGAATTTTTAGTAGACACAAGGTTTTGCCATATTGGTCAGGCTGTCTCGAACTCCTGACTTCAAGTGATCTGCCCAACTCGGCCTTCTAAAGTGCTGGGATTACAGGCGGGAGCCACCCCACTAAGCCAGACAAATCAATCTTGAGACAAAGTCACCTGTTCAAAAAGAGCAAGACTGAGGATATCACACTACTTAACTGCAAAATTTACTACAAAGCTATACAGCATAGTACTGGCATAAAACAGACACAGAAACCAATGGAACACAATAGAGAACCCAGAAATAAATCCACCTATTTACTGCCAACTGGTTTTCAACAAAGTCACCAAAAACATAGAGTGGGAAAAGGACATCCTCTTCAATAAATGGTGCTGGGGAAACTGGCTATCCATGTGCAAATGAATGAAAATAGACCCCCGTCTCTCACCATATACCAAAATCCACTCAAAATGGACTAAATTCTTCAATGTAAGACCCAAAACTATGAAAATACTAGAAGTAAACCTAGGAGACATGCTTCAGGGCATTGGTCTGGGCAAAATTCTATGTGTAAGACCACAAAAACACAGACAACAAAAGCAAAAATAGGCAAATGGAATTACATCAAACTAAAATGCCCTTTCGCAGCAAAGGAAACTACCAACAAAGTGGAGAGATGACCTACAGAATGGAAAAATACTTGCAAAGTATTCATCCAAGAAAGGTTTAATACCTAGAATATATAAGAAAATCAACTCAATGGCCCCAAATAATCCAATTAAAACAGGTGCAAATGGTCTGAACAGACATTTCTCAAAAGAAGACATACAAATACCCAACAAGTATATGAAAAAATGCTCAACATTGCTAATCATCAGACAAACGCAAACAAAAGCCACAATATTATCTTTTCCCAGTTAAAATATGTGTTATAAAAATGACAAAAAATAACAAATGCTTACAAGGATGCAGAGAAAAGGGAATTCTTATACACTGTTGGTAGGAATGTAAATTAGCATACCATTATGGAAAACAGTATGAAGCTCACTTAAAAAAACTAAAAAGAGAACTACCATATGATTCAGCAATCCCACTACTGGGTACATATATCCAGACGTTTTGAAATCAGTATGTTGAAGAGATATCTGCACTCCCATGTTTATTGCAGCACTATTTACAATAGCTAAGATATAGAATCAACCTAAGTGCTCATTAGCAAAGGAATAAAGAAAATTTGATATATATATGATATATATCTCATATATCATATATATAAATATATAATGAAATACTATTCGGCCATGAAAAGTAGTAAAACTCTGTCCTTTGAAGCAACATGGATTAGCCTAGAGGGCATTATGTTTAGCCTGGAAGACATTATGTTAAGTGAAATAAGCCTGGCACAGAAAGATAAATATTACCTGTTCTGACTCATATATGGAAGCTAAACCAGTTGATCTCATAGAAGTGGAAGGTCAAACAGTTGTTACTGGAGTCTTGGAAGGATAGCAGGGAGAAGGGGATAGGGAGAGGTTGGTTAACAGATACAAAATCACAGATAGGTAAGAAGAATAAATTCCAGTGTTTTATAGCACTGTATGGTGACTACAGTTAACAACAGTTTATTATATGTTTTCAAATAGCTAGAAGAAAGGATTTTGAATGTTCCCAACACAAAGAAATGATACATGTTGGTGGTAATGGATTTGCTAATTACACTGATTTGATACTCACACGTTGTACATATGTATTGAAATATCTCTCTGTATCCCATAATAGGTATAAATATTATGTGTTGATTGATTAAAATATTAAAAAGTTAAAAAAGGCTCACCACATGCTGGTGGAAAAACCCAGATCGAGGTGCAATTTCATGAAGCATTCAAATTCCAAAAATAAAAAAGAAGACAAAAATTTCCAGAGACCAATAAAATAAGTCACATAGAAAATACAGAATATCACTGAAGTATTCTGCAACGTTAGAGTAAACTAAAAAGCTAAGAATGGTAACTTCCAAATTATGAGTAAAATTATTTCTAATCCAGAATTCTATACCAAGTTATATTATCAGTTGCCTGTAAAGAAAGAATAAAAACATTTTCTGGATTTGCAAGGATTCAAAACTTTAACTTCCTGTATCAGGAAGCTATTGCGTAATATAGTTCCAGCAAAAAGAAAGTAAACAGACAACAGCCACAAGAATGGAAGGCATGGGATTCAGGAAATGAGGATGCAGAGGTATATGAAAAGCTCTAGGCTGATAGCAGGGCAGGAGGTCATGTTAGATCAAAGGGCCAGAATATTCTGAGAAGGTAGGGCTGTGCTGATGGAATAGCTATCCTTGAGCATAAATATGTATGTGTGTGCATAAAATATATATGTATGTGTACCATATATATGTATATATTCATGTAGCAAAGATGTCAGCATGAGGAAGATTAATGACATATAGAAAACTAAATAGACAAGCAAAGGAATTATTGAATCCAGGAAGAATGAAAGACTATGGATATTTTTGAAAATAGAACCAACATGATTTGATGATAGATTATTATGTATTGATGTGAAGATAAAGATAATTAAATTCAAAGAATATTTTATATATATATATAAAACATGTTACGTGCTTAATTGGAAATATGATTGTGAAATTCATTTGAGTATTGTCTGTGTATAATTGGTATTTGAAGTAAAATATCACCGAGGGCGTGAGTGTAGATACAGGAAAGTCCTGTAAAGAGAGTTCCGGAGCACTCCAACAATAAGTGTTCAAGGATAAGAGGAGGGCACAGAAAAAGGATACAGAAGAAATAGCTAGGGATTTGGGAGGAAAACCCGGAGAATGTGGAGTCCTGGAACCCAAATGAAAAGAGAGTGATCAACTGTGTCAAATGCTGCTTGTATGTCAAATAAAATGACAGAATTTAGCTTTGTTTAAAAAGACAGAGGTCCTTGGAGACCTTAACAAGAAAAGTTGCAAAGTAATGATGAAAGTGAAGGCCTGACAGATATATTTCCAGGAAATAATAGCAGAATAGGATTTGGAGGCATGAGCCTAGACAAGTCTTTTAAGGAGTTTTGCCAAAAAGGAGAGCAGGACATGAGACTATCGCTACAGAAGAAATTGTGATCAAGAGAATTTTTAAATGGAAACAATAGCATGTCCACAAGATGGAATGAATGCTAGAGCACAGAGACACACATTAATAATGCAAGGGATGGGAGAAGTCAAGTTCACAGCCTGTCTCACCAGGCACCATGACATCTCTTTTGGGAAAGTGTTCTCTACCAATTTCTAGCCTTTGTCAATACTGAGCTCCACCCAAATTAGAGGATTTTTCTCCCCTCAGCTATTTTACAGCATTTTCTTGTTACCTCTGTCATTCAATTCCTTAAGGTCTAGCTTGTATTAGAATTATCATGTCTTGTCTGAAAATATATCTTCCCAGTGTACCATACACACCCCAAGGGCCAGAACCTTTTGCACCTTTACATCATCCATTGATCCCACAGTATACATACTTTACATGTAGTAGATGCTCAGCAAAAGTAATTTTGAATAACTGAACCTTTGATGTTTTTCTAGCATTCCTTAGCTTATAACAACAATAATAATATCAACAACCCTTTTGAACACTTACAATATTGCAGGCAGACTGCTATGATGTTTTATACATGTTTTCCTATTTGTGAATAAATTACCCTGTGAGGTATTATACTTCCTGTAGAAAAACTAACAGACGTCTCTAACATAAAAGGGAAAGTAAGTGACTTAGCCTGAATTAAAATTGAGGGTTCTGTGGCTGCAGTCCTGCCTGCTTAGGCACCATTCTATTGTGCCTTAGAATTTCACTTACTCCTGTCACCTGAGACAGGAGTTGAGGAGTGTCTCCTCAACTAAATGTTATAAATTCCTGAAACATTAGGATTATGTGGCACAATTACTAGCCACAGTATTAACTATACTCTGAACCACCTAAATCTACCTAAGTCTTCACTTATTTATCAATAAAATGAGCATAATAATATGTACCTCATAGGTCTGTTGTCAGGATTAACTGAGATTATTAATGTAAAAATGTTTAGCATCATCTCTGGAACATAGTAAGTACTTGGTAAAGATGAGGCAGAAGTATTACTCTGTATATTTCACACTGGTATAGAACAAATAGTGGGCAGGAAAATTCATCAAATGATTGATAGTCAAACTTTTTTCAACCCTTCTAAAGTACTTGATGGATGTGGGGCAGTACTTGCAAAGTGAAAGGGCCAATTATTTGCAGCTTGCACAAGGATCCTGCAGGCTTGGGACATTCTTATTCTCTCTTCTGCTCACTTCAGCTATACAGCCCCTTTTCTGAATACATCAGGGGTGCTTCCACCTTATGGTGTTTGCATAGGCTGCTCCCTCTGCCTAGGTCTCTTCCTCCAGATTTCCACATGAGTGACTCCCTTATCTCCTTTAGGTCTCAAGCGAAATGCCATCTTTTCAATAAAAATTCTCTTGGCTACATTTCCAAAATTGCAATTCCTTTCCTTAAAATGGTACTCTCAAGGCGTTTTACTTTGTCTAGTTTTCTCCTATAGCACTTAACTTGGTAAATAAACTTACTTATTTTTATATTTATTGATTGTTCTCTCTCTTCCAACTCCCCAAATCACTACAATGTAAGCTCCACAGTGGCAGGAATTTTCGTCATTTTATTATTTGTGAAAATATATGAATCTTTGTTTTACAGAAGAAGAATTTAAACCTTAGAAAGATCAAATTACTTATTAAAGGTGGTGCAGTTACCGATAGGGTTTGGCTGTGTCCCCACCCAAATCTCATCTTGAATTCCTATGTGTTATGGGGGGCACCCAGTGGGAAATAATTGAACCATGGGGGCAGGTCTTTCTTGTGCTGTTCTCATGATAGTGAATAAATCTCACAAGATCTGATGGTTTTAAAAACAAGAGTTCCCCTGCACAAGCTCTCTCTTTGCTTGCTACCACCCATATAAGACGTGACTTACTCCTCTTTGCCTTCTGCCGTGATAGTGAGGCCTCCCCAGCCATGTGGAACTGTAAGTCCACTAAACCCTTTTTCCTGTATAAATTACCTAGTCTCAGGTATGTCTTTATCAGCAGTGTGAAAACGGACTAATACAGTTACTAAGTGGCCCAACTCTCAAATGCATGTTCATAACCCCTATGTTAAATTCACTCTGCTTATCATAAGCTACAAATATAATAATAGTAACAGGAAGAGTGCTAGACTCAATTAAGTTTAAGGCATGGCCTACACCTGGGAACAGCTGAAAACACAGTGGAAGAATTGGCCAAGCGGTCAAGTTGTTATTTTGTAAATTTCTTTGTTAGCACTGATGGTCACTAATGTTTGCTGCATATTGCCTTGTGATCACACCCAGGACCTCACCATTTTGGACCATGCAGCAAAAGTCTGCTGGCCTAGGCTCTGGAGCAATGGTGGATATGCACAGTTAACTGGGTGACAATTGTCACAATGAATTTGGTGGGAAGGTTACTGACAACAGAAAAGAGTAAGATCCTGCAATAATTACCCTAGTCAGTTTTCTTTACATTAGGAGATGAAATTCTATGAGGGTGAATTCAAGGCATCAAGTAATCCACATATGATTTATTGTGCATGTGTGAACATAACTATTTTGTGCTTAAAGGAAATATGAAGCTTGATTTCAAGATTAATAAATTAGATGAACATAGTTTTTATCCGTGATTCTTTATCTAATAGTCACTATAATTTAGGTAATTTGAAGCAACACTTTTAAAACAGCAGCAGTATAACTATATGTCTTTCTATGCACTCATCTGTCTGGTGGGAGAGAAGAACTAATGTTCTATAGAATACATCTTCTCAGGAAACTCACTAAAAGCCAATGAGGCAATGTTGATATTGCTAAACAAAGTAAAAATTTAAAAAGCAAACTGAAGAATGTAGGAACAGGAAGTCTGTCCCGGAAATTGAGTGGTAGTTTAAGTGTTTCATTTGAACAGAAAATAAATATAAATGAGGGCAAAAGGAAATCATTTAATCAATGCATATATTCTTCAGAAAATTCTTTTCTTTCCTAAAGAACATCATAGACTTCTCTTTTATAAAATCTCTAACTCCTCTTCTTCCTTTCTGGAGAATTTATTGTTTCACATTGTTCTATATATCCACAAGCTATGCACTCTGTGAGTTTTAAAAGGTCATACTATACTAGCAACACCTCCCAGTTTCTACCACTTCTTTCAGAATTGCCATCACTAAGCAGCTATTGTATACTGAATGATATCTACCAGTCTGTTCCTCTCCCCAATCCTTTTAATAAACTGCTATCAAATTAATTTTCATTCATTCCAATTTTTTTGTTTGTTTGTTTTAAGAGACAGGGTCTCACTCTGCTGCCTAGGCTGGAGTGCAGTGGCACGAACATAGCTTACCATAACCTCAAACTCTTGGCCTCAAGCAGTCCTCTCGCCTCAGCCTCCCAAAGTGCTAGGATTACAGGCATGAGCCACTGTGCCTTGCCTCATCTACTTTAATTCCGATGATAATAATCCTATGGTAAGGTGGTGAGAATGAAACACCTGGGTACACAAAAGAGGATGCACTTTCTGTAAGTAAAATTAAAATAATAAAATTCAGTTAAAGTTGTTTTGCTTTTAATTATCACCAAGTACTAGCAATTCTAAACAACTTTTGTGATACAATACGCTTCCCCACTGAGGTAGATTGTTTCCACTGCCTCTTATGTACTTGGTACACCTCTGTGTCACTCCTGTGCTCAGAAATATTCAATAGCTCTCTATTGCCTAACTAGTGAAGTCCAAATGCCATGAGGTGGTTTCCACATGTCTCTGCAGTCTCACATACCATTACTAACCCTACCTCAGTGACAGCCCCAGAGTTTCTAGAGGAAGGGCAGCGTGGCCAAAAATGTTGCTCAGGGATTTATCTTACAGCTGCATTTGCACATCAAACATCCCGTCCTTACTTAGAGTATAAAGCAGTTTTGCATGGCTTTATGAAGGAGAGTAGTGTGAGGAGGGGAGTGTATGTGGGGGACTTGATGCTTGCCAAGCAATTTTTATACTCCCACTGTCTGTACAGTGGCATATTTTCTGCAAATAATAGTAGTCTTACTTCTTTCTTGATATTCATGGCTTTTTGTTTTTTCATTTTATCCTACATTAGACTTCTGTTACAATTTTGAGTAGAAGTTATAAGAGCAAACCTCCTTGCTTTGTTCCTGATGTAGTGGTAAAAAAATTAACATTTATTGTTAACATAATATTAGCTATAGGGTTTTTGCAGATGCCCTTTTCAGTTTAAGGAAGTTCTCTTCTATTTCTAGTAGGCAGAGGGTATTTATCATGAAAGTGTTTTGAATTCTTTTTCAAAGTTTTTTGATCTATTGAGATGATTACCTGGGAATTATTTTGTATTCTATTTATGTGGCTTACTACATTAATTGATTTTCAGATGTTAAACTAACTTTGCATTCCTGGGAGAAATCCAATCAGCCATGATGCGTTACCCTATTATATATTGCAGGATTCCATTTGCTAATATGCTGTTAAGGTATTTTACATCTATGTTCATATGGAATATTCTAATGGGCTTTTCTTTTAGTGCTTTGTTAGGTTATGAGATTAAAGTTAGGTAGCCCTCACAAAATGAGCTGAGAAATATATGCCCCTCCTTGGTTTTCTGAAAGAGTTTGTGTAGGACTAATATTATTTATTCCTTTATGTTAGTGGTGAATTCACCAGTGAAGCCATTTGGGACTGAGATTTTCCTTGTTGAAAGGTTTTTAGATATGAATTAAATGTCTTTAATATATGTGAGGCTATTTCTATTTTTTGTTGTTGGTTTTGTGTTAATTTGTTCATTTCATTCAGGACATCAGATTTATTAGCAGAGCTGTTCATAAAACTGTATTTTTTAATGTTTATAAAATGTGCAATGACACTGATGTCTCTTTTTTAAATTTCCGATGTTGGTAATTTGTGTTTTTGATGTTGGTATTTTGTGTTTTCTGCTCATCAACTTTATTAACCTTTTCAAAGAACAAACTATTGAGTTTGTTCATTTTCACTATTTTTTGTCCAATTTCTATTTGATTAATATCCACTCACGTTTTATTAATTATTTCTTTTCTTCTACTAATTTTGCATTGTTCTTTTTTCCTTTCCCATCATCAGTCTTCTGGGTAAGAAAACAGCTTCACTCTAATGTCCTGCCTGCTACATGTCGACTCGCTCATTTTGCTATTCATCCCTGCTCATTTTTAGTTCCTTTCTTCCCGGATTCATAAGAGACTTAAACTCCCAGAAAAATGCTGGGGCTGGGGTGGGCAGAGGAAAAATTATGTTTGTGTAATTGAATATTGTAGTGAGTAGGCAAAAAGTGAAGGAAGGATAGACATTGATGGGCAAAATAGGTTGAGAAAGAGGGAGAAATGGAAACCACAACCTAGGAAGACGAACAACAAAAGAGCTTGAGCTTTCAGTTTTTTCATATATTTCATATGTTCAGCTTAAATTAGGCAGTAAAAGTCAAAAGAGACTCCAGGAGAATCAGGATCAATGGTTATGTGGCCACAGAACTCTTGGGTCTCTCTAAATCCCAGGATAAAAGCTGACAGAACTAAACAGCAACACAACAACAGCAAAGCCATTAAAAATGTTTACAATAAAACTAGGTGACCAGCTGTGCCCAGAAGCCTCCCAAAAAAAGCAGGTAGGAACACACCACCAACAGTCACAAAACCTGCATGGCATTAGCCCCTGTGTAGGAGAAAGCAGATGATAGTAAAGGGGTGTCGGACTTTTGAAAGACCTGAAAACTGGAGAACCCAAAGTTCAGTGAGCCAATTTGAAAATGGGCAATTGAAAATAGGAGAGGTTCTGCTGACCCAACAGCCAGTGACTGCAAGAGTTCTGCAGTGGGAACTGAAGAGCCGAGGGCAATCTAGCTTCCATAGACTCTCAAAACTCACTGACCAGGGCACACTTCCATGGCAAGGCCCCACACTGAGGAGAAATCATTGAGAGTGGATGGGTAAGGGTGGTTAAAATAGGATATACTTAAAGATAAAAATTCTGAAGTTAGGATTGGTTTCTCATTGGCAATGAAAAAAAAAAAACCTCACATAGTTTATTTAAACATAATAATAATAAATAATACATTTCAAGGTTAAATTCAATTGAACACTTCGTGAGTGTTTCTGTTATTCACTGTAATATACACCTTGATATGCACAGTGCCTGGTACATAGGAACCTCCATATATTTGTTTGGTGACTAGATGAATTATTTGCAATTAAATGCTATATCACTGAAATATTTTTAGGAGATATTATCAAGTATAGGAGTTATAGAAATCACAATTTCTACTTAGTTTTGGCAGGGAGTTAATTATGACTTGTTAAATAGAGAATGCTTACCCCAAATTGTCCTCCAATCCAGAAAAAAAAAAAAAACAACAGCACACATTCATAGTTTTTAAAATATTTGACTCAATAAACCATACATACCATTTTTAAATACCAAAAAATTTTGAATATACAAATCTATAGTCAACATCTGTTCAGTGTATTCCAAAGTTGAATCTTTTGATTTCCCACAACCAAATATACCAGACCTAAAGAATTAAAAGTCCCTAAAGTTAAAACCAAGGAATCTTCATTTTTAAAAAGTTCTGTTGATGATTCTTATGAACACTATCATTTAAGAACTATTGCTTTAATACTTGCTACCTACTCTGCCACTGCACCAAGTCAATCAATTCACAGGGACTCAGTCTTACTCTCTTTTTCTTCTTAGCCATGCATCTCATCAAATTGTTGGTAGGTCCATCACTGAGCCTCAGAGAAACATAGCCTTTCTAAGCTTAGCCAGTGTTGAAGCATTTATACCTCCAAACATCTCAATATAAGTTCTAGAAATAGACTGGTTTCAGCAATACCTTTTTAGAAAAGGCATTTATGAAATATCTAATCATTTGCAACACTGCTGGTGCTTACACAAAAAATCTATATCTATATTTATTTGTCTATATTTATACAGTATATTGTACTTGCTAGGAGCCTTCTCAGCCCTAAGATGTGGATTCTGAGACTTACCACATATTTCTAGTACAGATAAAATAACTTTTTTCCTTAAGCTTCTGCCTCTCTAGAGAAGAAAAGTCCACATTAATGTAACAGGCTCCCTTTGTAAGGAACTCATTCCACTTCAAAAATAAATAAATGAATCTGCAGTGAGTTCTGCCACATATAAATGTCATGAATTGGAGAATGCCAGGTGAATAATGTACATCATAATACTTGTTTCCATTTAAGTGTTTTGTGATACTGCTGTTTATCATCTTGCTCAGCTGTCGAAAATATTCATTTGAGAAGAAAAGCTTCTACATTAGTGTAAAACCAAGAAGTCTTTTCTTTTCCAGTCTACAATGCCTGTCATTTGTCAGGCTGGTATATTTTTATATCTCCCTTCCCCCTCCAAAAGGCATTTCCAAGAAACTGTTTTCTAAACTTCCCCACGATAATCTCTAAGGAGTGTGCAAAAAGGTAAAATTCTGAAGCATGCTCAAATAAAACTATAGTAGGAAAGGAATATTTTTTTTCTCAATCTTTTGAGTGTTTAAGACAGAAAGAGTGTAAAGAGGTTCCCCACATACTGCTGTTCCCAGCAATGGTTACAGATTTGAATGGTTTTAAGAGGAAGCAATGTAACTATAGTCCTTCTAGTTCTCAAAGGGGTGTAATTTCACATTGCATTATTCTCTCTCTCTCTCTTTTTTTTTTTTTTTTGGCTGGTTTAGGTCTATTTCGCTCAGAGGATATAAGCTATAACGTGTAAAAGATGCAGGTAATATATGTCACCATGTTAAATTAGAGCATTTCATAAATGTCATCTGAATGGCACAACTATACAGTGTGGTCTTATTGTAATTTGCTGCAAAATTAATATAGTAGTTATTAACAAGATGGTGTTTTGACTTTATCAAAATGAAAGATCTCACAGAAGCATTTATTTCTAACATGAATAAATGTATTTTCCATGTCTATAGTTAATGTTGTATAAAGATACACTTTTAGAAAAGTTAACTCATTTGGCTTAACTATCTGTTTTATTTTAGTACAAGTGGTAAAAGTTGCTAGGAACTTACACAGGAGAATGCCTGCTTAATATGTTAGTTAATTGAATACTTGAAAATATAAATTCCAAATATATTTTGAGAGGAAGGTATCCATCTGAGATAAGGAAAACAAATAAATCAGGTTTTCTTAAAAGTAACTTTACAAAACATTCAAATTTCTTAGGTTATATATGTAAGATAAGTGGAATCTGTTATGCATTAAGCACTAAGGGAGGTACATTAAGTCTCTAATATCAACCAAATCTCTATTTGAGGAATGTGTTGGTTCCAATAAATTAATTTGCTGCTTCTTTATATGAACATTGCTATTTCCTATTTAGGAATTTTGTTTAATATTTAGGATGAAATTAATAGGATTTGATACAATAATTCACAAACAAATGGGTATGTTTCCTTCCTACTTTTGGATAGCGTAAGTAAATACCCAGTTTAGCAATCTGCTGTAGGGTTCCTCTTAAGTGCCGAACACTATGCTGAGTGCTAGGAACACATTTTTAGGTAGGAACCCTATGTCTCTAACCTCCAGCTGGGCATGAGCTTTGGAAATTCACAAGTTTTCAATTTCTGCACAACCTCCTTATTACTTGTGTGATATTGGAGGAGTTATTTAATTTCCAAAAGGCTGGGTGTCCTCAACTTTACAGTGGATAAATTAATAACTGCTTTACCACCTTTGGTAAGGACTGAATTAATGAACTAGAATGCTTGGCATATTTTTGTACATGATGAGTGCAAGACAAGTGGAACCTATGAGAATCTTACAGACTAGTTTCTGTCGTTTCTGTCCTCACACATTTTTAGCAATATGCCAATCTGTCTTGTACACCCCAAAATGCAGCACTCGATACATGGCACCAAAACAACATGTGGGTAAGTCAAGGTAGGGGCCAGGTTCTTTCGCCCAGCAGAAGCTGAGACAACATCCAGTCCAGAAGAATATTAGGAAGCCTCATCATTGGCTCTTTCTTGATTCTTGGAGTGTCCTTGCCTCTATAAATGATCAGCACATTGGTTTAGTGGGTGAGGAATGAAGGAGGCTGATTATATTCTGTTCCTCAATAAGCCAGTGTATTCGTCTGTTTTCACACTGGTGATAAAGACATACCTGAGACTGGGCAATTTACAAAAGAAGGGAGTTTATTGGACTTACAGTTCCATATGGCTGGGGAGGCCTCACAATCATGGCAGAAGGCAAAGAGGAGCAAGTCACATCTTACATGGATGGCAGCAGGCAGAGAAAGCTTGTGCAGGTAAACTCCCATTTTTAAAACCATCAGATCTCATGAGACTCATTCATTATCACAAGAACAGCACAGGAAAGACCTGCCCCCATGATTCAATCATCTCCCACCAGGTTGCTCCCACAACACGTGGGAATTATGGGAGCTATAAGATGAGATTTGGGTGGGGACACAGCCAAACCAGATCAGTCAGTATCATCAAAAAGCACTGTGTCACTATGATGTAATGAATAATTTGTTTAAACAAACTTACTATTCTCATATCTGTCTATATCTACCTATTTACCTACCTACATATCTAAAAAAAAATAGGGACTTACGTTAGGGACTTTCACTGGTCTCCCTACCTTATCACCATCACCTGTGGAGGTGGCTATAGCAGGGACTCTGGGACTACCAGCAAATATGTGGAGGAGTGGGGTCAGTGGAGGGAAAGGATGGAGACAAACGGCTCACTCCCACCTTGGGTCAGGATCAGATTGAGATCTCTAGATGTATGCACTTTAGGTGTGGATTCACAGACCCTTCTCTAGATATGTCAAAGTACAGAAGAGGCATCATCTAGGCCTAGGACTCTATTTGATTGATCTGAACTTAAGTCACACTAGATGAGGAAATGGAAAAGGACAGTTACCCTCCAACTCAGGATGCATGTCAAGTAATTCATGCATTAAGTTCAAGCAAACAAGAGGGAAGTGCAGTGGTGTCCTGGAAAACACATTATATGTACCTGAACTAATAACCCAGCCTGTTCATAAGATAGACTTCTTTTCCATGGTGAAGTAATTATCATCTTTTTTGGTTCATGTATCCCTTTTGGATCTGATGAAAAGTACTGAAAGCTCTCACCCTCAAAAATAGAGACAAAAGAAAAAAAAAAGAAAAATACACAGACTTACAGTTGTATGACACAGACATAAATTGTATCCTACTCAATTTATACAGACATAAACTATACACTCACATAGTAACCCAAGGGATCCAAGGATTCCATGTTAGTTACTCCTCAATAATCATTATTACTCTTCATTTTCCTCTTTCCTATTAATATTAGTACTGTACTTTAGATATTCTCTCTGTCTTGACTTTGGCATCAGTATTTTTAGGATTCAGTGACTCAGAGCATTACTTTAGGCCCCTCTCAAGATTTTGGCATTCACATAAGGAAGAATTACAACATTTCTTATGGAACAATAAGGCAAACATGCCATATCTTATGAGATTGGATTGAGTTTCAAATGACAAGTGCCAAAGGGAAAGTTCCCTTCCAGAACATAGAGCGCACGACACAGTCACTCAGGCCATTTGGGGCTGGCTTCATTCCTAAGTTATTATAACAAAATGAGACTTGAACTACTGCCTAATTTCCTTGTGTGTTCCCTAATATTATTAAGGATTGAAATTGCATGAATTTTTTAGATGTCCTTGAATTCAATTTTGCAGTTTATAATTCTGACACTGTTGACAACTTTTTTAGTGTGTGTTCTGTTATCCTGTTGACGATGTCTGGAAACATTTTTAGAAATCTTTTATAACATTATTTAGGCAAGGTAGACTTGACACAATATCTCCACATGTAATGATATTCCATAAACTTTGTCTCTATACTTGGAGCATGAGAAAATAATAAAAATTAAGATAATATATGCATGTGATTTAAAGATAAACAATGTGGGGTTTTGAAGTCAGAAAACAGCTCTATCATTCTTATTTACATTCCTATTCTTATGTGTAATTCTCTCTGGCTATATATCAGGTTGAATGAAAATTCTCCTCTTTTTCTGACTATAAAAGTTATAAATAAAGCAGATTTGGAAAGAGAAAAAAGTTTCTATAAAAGGAAAAATGTTTTTAAAACCAAAAAAGTTAACATTTTAAAGCATGCCTTTCCTTCCATATATTTTTAAAATAGATTTTTGCACTTGGAAACAAAACAAAACAAGCTTTCTCTCTTCTTCGTCCCTCTTCCTTCCCCTACTCTAATTTCTGAGACTTGAGTCCATTTTGTAGCAGGTACCAGTACTTCCTTTCATTTTAATGTAAAATACTATTCCATTGTGTGATTATACTACATTTTATTTATTCATTCAGCAGTTGATGGACATTCTGACTATTATAAATAATGTGGCATTGACATTCACCAATAAGATTTTATGAGGATATATGATACCTACAGAGGAGTGAAACTTCTGGGTCATACGGTAATTCCATCTTTAATATTTTAAGAAACACCAAGCCGTTTTCCAAAGTTGGTGCACATTTTACATTCTCATAAGCAGTCTATGAGAAGACTCCAATTTCTCCACATCCTCACCAACTTTTGTTTTTGTCTGTTTTTTTGTTTTGAGTTGTAATCATCCCACTGGTTGGGAAGTGGGCTTGCACAGTGGTTTTGATTTGCATTTGCCTGATGACTAATGATGTCAAAAATCTTTTTATGTGCTTGCTGGTCATTTTATATCTTCCCTGGAGAAATATCTATTCAGATTTTTTGCTCATTTTAAAACTGAGTTTTTTGTCTTTTGATTATTCACTTCATGTTCTTCATATATACTAAACAATCTTCTTATCAGATATATGCTTTGCAAATATTTTCTTCATTATTACATGTTTATTATATGCTTTGCAACTAATTCTTTGGGTTGTTTATTTCACTTTCTTGTTGGTGTGCTTTGAAATATTAATTCTAATGAAGTCCAATTTACACATTTTATCTTCTGCTTCTTAGGCATTTGGTGTCATATCTAAAAAGCCACTGGCTAATCCAAGGACATGAAGATTTGCATCTATATTTTCTTCTCAAGATTTTATAGTTTTAGCTTTTACATTCAATATTTTATTTAATTTGAATTAATTTGTTTATATGTGAGGTGAGGCAGGAGTCCAACTTCATTCTTTTGCATATAAAATCACAATTGTCCCAGGACCATTTGTTAAAACGACTACACTTTCTCCACTGAACTGTCTTGGCACTGCTGTCAAAAATCAATTGACTATAAATATGAGGGCTCATTTCTAAACTCTCCATTCTATTTCAGTGAATATGTCTCTATGTCTATCTTTATCCCAGTACCATGCTGTCTTGATTACAGTAAATTTTGAAATTGGGAAGGGTAAGTTTTCCAACTCTTCTTTTACAAGGTTGTCTTGGACATTTTTGAGTCCCATGAATTTCAAATAAACTTTAGGATCATCTAGTTAATGTGTGCAAAGAAGGAAGGTGGGCATTTAACAAAGATTACAATAAATCTGTAGATCAATTGGATAGTGTTGTTAATTTAATAATACTAAGTTTTCTGATACATGAGCATTGGGTGTCATTCTATTTATTTAGTTCTTTAATTTATTTCAGCAATGTTTTATGGTTTTCAGAATATAATTTTATACTTCTTTTACTAAATGTTTTTCTAAATATTTTAATCTTTTGGTGATATTTTAAAAGAAATTTTCTTAATTTTATTTTCAGATTGTTCAGTGCAAATATATGGAAATATAATTGATCTTTGTGTATTGATATTGTACTCTGCAACCTTGCTGAATTTATTAGGTTTTTTTGTTGTTGTTGTTGTTGTTGTTAGATGTAGTCTCGTTCTGTCGCCCAGGCTGGAGTGCAGTGGCGCCATCTCGGCTCACTGCAAGCTCCACCTCCCAGGTTCACACCATTCTCCCGCCTCAGCCTCCCCAGTAGTTGGGACTACAGGCACATGCCACTAAGCCCAGCTAATTTTGTTTTTGTATTTTTAATAGAGATGGGGTTTCACCATGTTAGCCAGGATGGTCTCCATCTGCTGACCTCGTGATCCACCCGCCTCAGCCTCCCAAAGTGCTGGGATTACAGGCATGAGCCACTGCACCCAGCCTGAATTTATTAGTTTTAAAACTTTTGAATTAATTCCTTAGGATTTTCTATCTATAAGATAATGCCATATGCAAATACAAATAACTTCTTTTTTTCCAATCTCAATGTCTTTTATTTCGTTTTCTTGTTTAGAACTTTCAGTGCAATGTTAGGGGATATTGTTATCTTGCTTTTGATCTTAGGAAAAAAGCATCCAGTTTCTCACTGAAATATTTGGATATATTAGTATTTTTAGCCCTCTACTTGTTATTTGTATATCTCTAAATAACATACCTAATTAATATCTAATGACTTTCTACTTGAAATTTAGAGAAATTAATGCATTTTTACTTTTTTCTATTTCTTTTTTATTCATAATTTCTAAATTTATATCTATCCATCCATATATAATCAATTTTATATTATTTATGTTTCATTTCATAGCCATTATGTCACATTTCCTTTGCCTATGGATTGAACCTTATACTTAATATAAACTAACTGTATTATGTTCACATGAAAATTATTCAGTACAAAACAAAAAATTGTGATTTGATCTTAAATAAAATTGAATTATTACACACCTATGTAAGGAAACTATCCTTGAAGACCATAAAAACCAATGGAAACTTTGAAAATATTTTTTGACTTATATATTTATTTCTTTGGATCATAATTGTTTGTCATTTCCTTTGTTTAATGTTGTCCCCAGTCTTACATTCCTTTTTCACTTTGCATATTAAATATTTTAATATGGGGTTATGAATGGTAATGTTTTGACCATCTCTCAGTACAAAAAGAATCTTAACCTCATGTTGGTGCCATAGCTTGGATAGAACTGAGTATCAAGTTTTTCTTCAAAATGTCTTCTTTTGGGATTTTAAGGTAATTCTGAACTGTCTTATAGTAATATTAAATTCCTGATGATGTTAATATGACTCTTATTTCCTTGTATCTCTCTCTCTGTCTCTCTCTCTATATATACATATATATACATACACACCTATATATATGTACATATATATGTAGTATTTTATTTTGAATTAATAATAAATTATTTCTGTTTCCAAATAAATCTGAGATAGTTTTACTGGAGCAATATGTGTTTGCTGTGTCTTCACCCAAATCTCATCTTGAATTGTAGTTCCCATAATCCCCATATGTCATGGGAGGGACCAGGTGGAGATAATTGAATCATGGGGGGCAGTTTCTCTCATCCTATCCTCCTGATAGTGAGTTCTCACAAGATCTGATGGTTTTATGAGGAACTTTCCCCCACCCTCACTTGGCACTTCTCCTTGCTGCCACCATGTGAAGAAGGACGTGTTTGTTTCCCCTTCTGCCATGATTGTAAGTTTACTGAGGCCTCCCCCTCCCTGAGGAACTATAAGTCAATTAAACCTCTTTCCTTTATAAATTACCCAATCTCAGGTTTGTTCCTACAGCAGAGTGAGAATGGATTAATACAGTAAATCAGTACTGGGTAGTGGGGTGCTGCTGTAAAGACACCCAAAAAAGTGGAAGCAACTTTGGGACTGGGTAACAGGCAGAGACTGGAACAGTTTGGAGGGCTCAGAAGAAGACAGGAAAATGTGGGAAAGTTTGAAAGAGATTTGAGGGCTCAGAAGACAGAAAGATGTGGGAAAGTTTGGAACTTCCTAGAGACTTGTTGAATGGCTTTGACCAAAATGCTGATAGTGATATAGACAATAAAGGCAAGGCTGAGGTGGTCTCAGCTGGAGATAAGTAACTTGTGGGGAACTGGAGTAAAGTTCACTCTTGCTTGGTTTTTGCCCCTCCCCTGGAGATCTGCAGAGCTTTGAACTTGAAAGAGATGATTTAGGGTATCTAGTGGAAGAAATGTCTAAGTAGTAAGAGTTAAAGAGGAAGCAGAGCATAAAAGTTTGAAAAATTTGCAGCCTGACAATGCAGTAGATAAGAAAAACACATTTTCTGGAGAGAAATCCAAGTTGGCTGCAGAAATTTGCATAAGTAACAAGAAGCCAAATGTTAATCACCAAGACAATGGGGAAAGTGTCTCCAGGGCATGTCTCATCAGCCCCTCCCATCAGAGGCCTGGAGGCCTAGGAGGAAAAAATGGTTTCAGGGGCCCAGGGCCCCCCTGCTGTGTGCAGTCTAGGGACTTGGTGCCATGTCCCGACTGCTCCAGCTGTGGCTAAAAGGGCCAACATACAGCTCAGACCATTGCTTCAGAATGGCAGCCCCAAGCCTTGACATGGTGTTGGGCCTGCGGGTGCGCAGAAGACAAGAATTGAGGCTTGGAAACCTCTGCCTAGTTTTCAGAGGATGTATGGAAACACCTGGATGTCCAGGCAGAGGATGTGCTGCAGGGGCAGAGCCCTAATGAAGTACCTCTGCTAAGGTAGTGTGGAAGGGAAATGTGGGGTCAGACCCCCCCACACAGAGTACCCACTGGGGTACTGCCTAGTGAATCTGTGAGAAGGGGGCCAGCATCCTCCAGACCTCAGAATAGTAGATCCACCAACACCTTGCATCGTGTGCCTGGAAAAGCCACAGAAATTCAATGCCAGCCTGTGAAAGCAGCCAGGAGGAGGGCTGTACTCAGCAAAGCCACAGGGGCTGAGCTACCCAAGGCTGTGGGAGCCACCTCTTGCATCAGCATGCCCTGGATGTAAGATATGGAGTTAAAGGAGATCATCTGGTAACTTGGAGGTTTAATGACTGCCCCATTGGGTTTCAGACTTGCATGGGGCCTGTAGGCCCTTTGTTTTGGCCAATTTCTCCCATTTGGAATGTGTGTATTTACCCAATACCTGTACCCCTATTGTTTCTAGGAAGTAACTAACTTGCTTTTGATTTTACAGGCTTGTAGGCAGAAGGGACGTGCCTTGTCTCAGATGAGACTTTGGACTTGACCTTTTGAGTTAATGCTGGAATGAGTTAACACTTTGGGGGACTGTTGGAAGGGCATGATTTTGTTTTGAATGGTGAGGACATGAGATTTGGGAGGGGCCAAGTGGGGGTGTGGCTGTGTCCCAACCCAAATCTCATCTTGAATTGTAGTTCCATAATCCCCATGTGTTGTGGGAGGGACCAGGCGGAGATAATTGAATCATGGGGGCAGTTTCTCCCATCCTGTTCTCATGATAGTGAGTTAGTTCTCATGAAATCTGATGGTTTCAAAAGGGACTTTCCCTGTTCCTCGCTCGGCACTTCTCTCTTGCCTGCTGCCATGTAAGACATGCCTTTGCTTCTCCTTTGCTTTCAGCCATGATTGTGAGGCCTTCCCAGCCATGTAGAATTGTAAGTCCATTAAATCTATTCTTCTGGCCAGGCATGGTGGCTCATGCCTGTAATCCTAGCACTTTGGGAGGCAAGGTGGGTGAGATTTGACACCAGTCTGGCCAACATGGTGAAACTCTGTCTCTACTAAAAATACAAAAAAAAACAATTAGCCAGGCATGGTGGTGAGCATCTGCAATCCCAGCTGTTCAGGAGGCTGAGGCAGGAGAATAGCTTGAACCCCAGAGGTGGAGGTGGCAGTGAGCTGAGATCATGCCACTGCACTCCAGCCTGGGTGACAGAGTGAGACTCTGTCTCTAAATAAATAAATAAATAAATAAAAACCTATTTTTCTTTACAACTTACTCTGTCTCGGGTATTTCTTCACAGCAGTATAAAAATGGACTAATACATGGGGTATTCTATGTATTAGAATACTATGTATTAGAATGGGGTAAACTTTAAAGAGTAATTAACACCAGTTCTGCATTTCTTATAGGAAAACAACAGGAAGGAAGATTTTATAATTCATTTTATGAGAGTATTATCCTAATAACAAAATGAAACAAACACAATATATAAAAACAAAACCATAGAGCAATATTTCCTATGAATACAGATGTAAAATCCTTAGCAAAATTTTAGCAAATAAAATTTAACAGTATATGAAAAGAATTACACATAAAGACACACACAAAGGTGGTTTTATTCCAGGGATGCAATGCTGGTTCAAGATTTGAAAAGCAACCAATGTATTCTATTTTACTAACAAACTAAAGAAAAAAAGATCAGGTGATCATAATAATTGATGCAGAAATAGCAGCTGACAAAATTCAACACCATCCATAAAAACCACTCTCAGAAAAACTAGGAGTAGAGAAAAATTTCTCCAACTTAAAAAATAACACTATCTACAGCTAATATCCTGCTTATAAATGGTACAATCTTTCATAATTCCATCCAATAATTAGCTCCACTTTATAAGATGTTAAGAAAGAAATCTAGAGCCAGTAGTATGCTGGAGTACACTACACTGGCTCATAAGAGCAGATTAAGTATATCTCTTCTGAATTCCATGTTCAGTGACATCTCATTGGTAGATTGAAATTGATTATGGTGGCCTTTTTTTCTTAGTCAGTTGTTAATTATTTACAAGCACAGAACCACCCAAAGTTGTCTAGCATCCCTATAAAATGGACTTGAGATAGAATTTTGAGTTCAGAAAAATCAGGTTTCAATTTCTTGTAGATCTGAATGGTGAAATGGAGAGACAAATCTGATGCACTGTAACTCCTGTAGGTTAGACACATAACTGAGATTCTGGGAGGTAAAACCATAGTTTACAGTCTTCCTATACTATATAACAAAGCTCTTGACCTTAGATTTTCAGGGAGAAAAACTGTTCTGCAAGTGAAAATTTACATAATGCTCAGATTATTGTAATGACCATTTAAAATAACAATCTAAGATCAGTGCTCAGATAATCTATTTTTATTCATTCAACATTTATGTGACGAATACTTATTGGGGGCTTTTTATATGACCAAAACTCTTCTGTTTATGCTAGACAGAGAGAAGAAGAAAAGTAAACAAATAAATTAATTTTACAAAGCCTGTAATGAGAGTAACATGGGATGATATGAAAGACCTGAGAATGTTTTGTAATTGGGTGGTCAGCAAAGATATCTCAAAATATGATATATCAATATTTGAATGATAAGCAAAAGATAGCCATGCTGAAAACTCAGGGTAGATGTGTAAAAATAAAATATAATATAAAAATACAGTCAGAGTTTACTAATGAATATACGGAAAACTGTAGTATGGCTTTCTGAGAAAATAGTCCCTCAATATTATAAAATAAAAATAGTAGAAATTGTCTTTATTAATAATTTTTCTACTCTTCAGCTTTCTAATGAAGCATGTAATGCCCCCTTATTAACACATGATGGTTACTCTGAAGGTCTTTGAATCCATCTTTTGTCTTGGTTTACATTTGTCTTTTATTTGGGAAAGCAATTTTTAATGAATTCTCAAAATTATAGGAGAAAGATATTTTGTCTTGTATGTATTATGTTCACAATATAACTTTTTAACAAATGTTCTATAACTGGATTGTGGTTTATGCTCCTAGCCTTATTTATTTATAACAGAATATATAACTGTTTAAAATTAATACAATCATTGAATTGATTCTTCAAAGTAAATTTCTCCTTTACCGATTTTCACAATTTTCACTTATTAGTATTATCAGAACAGGTAAAAACTTCAGCTTAAATAAGAAGCCTGTTTTCCTGCTTGAGGTAGGATACATGAACTGAGGTTAGTTAGAATCTGTGTGCATGTAGGCTAGACATCGATATTTGTGATGTAAGTAAAAAGAATGTTTTAAAATTATAAAAAATCCATTGTACTTTTAAAAGGGAAAGTTAGACTAAGAAATTGAGAAGCGAGGCTATCATAATTTCCATTTGGCCCTAAGTGTAAGTGACTTTTGCTATATGATCTTCTATGGAATTTTTGGAGAAACTATTCTTGTTTATTTATATCATGTATTAATATTAATTCACCAATAATTCCAAGACATATACCCCAATTTACTTGGAACATCTACCCTTCGATTTTTTGACATTTGTAAAATTAAAACTAAAATAAGCCTTTTTATATGCAAAGCACCACCGAACTAGTGCTATATTTCATGTCCATACTAAAAGTTGCACAGGAACAACCATCTCTTTGAAATGCAAATGCAGATAGAGGATTTCCTGGTAAATGCAGTCTTCAATTCTACTAGTGAAATAACATCCAAATAAGTTTCTGGCAGACAGAGTAATCCTTTACCTTAAATACTCAGAAAAACTCACCTGATCGCAAAGAATGCTACCATTTCTAGTGCCAACTTTATCACAGTCACAGGGTTTGCAAACATCTATGGCCGAAGGATCTGCACCAACTTGTCGGAAAAAGTAATCCTTGCACAGCTCACAGTTCCTTCCTGCATCAGGGAAAGGTTATGCATGTTGACTTCTAATTCATTAAAATCAGCTGCATAATTCAAAATTAAAGACTATATTCCTTTGAGGGAATTCTATAATTTTCGGGACGTCCATTTTAATGCACCTTTCATCTCTACCTGCCAATTTAGTGATCCAGAGCATATGAAACAATGAACCTGTTACAAACTGTGCTTTACTTCATTAAACTCCCATCTGTTATATAATACCACACTTCTAAAAAGCTGTGCTTTATAGGGGCCCATACATTTGGAAAGAGTTTGTTCCTAAACTTAAAACTTTATGTCTAGGGCCAGGCACTTTATCTAAATTCAATACAGTAGGAGAAATTTCTACATACGTGGTAGATGATACTTATATAGTAAGAAGCAAGCAAGTATGTAGTATTGGAAATATTTTTCTAGAACTCAATCATGTAAAATGGGAGACTTCTCTTAATATAATTTATTATTCTGTAGTTAACACAATTAAAAGCAAATGATTATGTTAGTGGCCATTATTTTTCATTTCAAAGATTGAAATAGAAATTCATTATATTTAGAGATACCAAGTACTTTTCATACTAAATACTAGAATAGCCTGACATTAGATATATCAGGTAATTCCTATGGTTTATAATTTATAATTACAAATTTCCTTTGCTATATTATGTAATAAAAAAAAACCTAAACTACAAGGAGTTTTTAAAGTGAATGTGACTAGTATATAAGATAATTGAAATAAGCTGAAATAAAACTCAAGACTATCAATTCCCCCTTTTAGCATGATGTACTTTGCTCAAAAAATATTGAAATTGCCCCAATATTAGAAGACTACAGAAATAATCAATAATCAATAATATGAAAACACATATTCTGATAGATATTGGCTATTGAGCTAGTTAAAAATTAAATTGATTTATAATATTTCTAGACTATTTCCATTTACATATGCTGTTGACTCCCAAATCTATATCTCCAATCTAGAAATCTCTCTTTTATTTATCAATTAATGAATATTTATTTCGTGATTACTATGTACCAAATACTGTGCTAAGTGCTGTGTAATACAGTAGTGAACTAAATACACAATACCCATTGCATCTCTTTCACAAAACTCTCTTACAGTCTAGGAGGTAAGAGGAATCTTAACTAAATAATACCAGGAGTAATACACATTTATACACCATGATAAGCATAGTTGTCACTAACATGTATAAGTGATTCTGATCTTCTCTAAAGCATCATGAGAGGATTTCCTTGAAGCAAAGAGCTTCAGAACTGTGTTTCCAACTGCCCCCAGGAGTTTCTCCTATGTCTCTTGGAAACTGAGTGAACATATCCACAGTAGACCTTGCCATCTCCTCCCTCATCTCAATCCTCCTGTATTTTCTATCTCAATGGCTGTCACCAATGTTGAGCCTACTGCTCAAGCTAGAATGTAATGTTAGGTATCAATCTTGGCTCTCCTTCCTTCCTTTGCCTACACTCTGCTCACAAAACACTCACTTTTTTATCCTAAATATCTCTTGGATCCATTTCTCTCTATCCATACCATCTGAAATGTATTCTGACATCATTTCTCACCTGGACTATTGCAGCACCTCACTAACTTGTTTTCCCCAACCACTCTAACCTTCTCCAATCCATTTTTTACTTTATAACCAGGTGTATCTTTTAATAACAAGTAACTGATTATGCCCCTTTCCCATATAAAACCCTTAAGTGTCATCTCCTTGACCTTAGATAAAAGCCAAATGCTTTATCATGGCTCCAGAGTCCTCTATGATCTTGCCCTGCCTTCGTTCCTAATATCTCTTACCACCAGCCATTTGCCCATCTTTCGGTTTTTCTAAGGTGTCATGTTTCTCTCTCCTCTAGGCCACTGCACAAAATGTTTCCCTAATTGTAAGCCTTAGTTCACCATCCTAATCCTTCAACTGGTTAACTCCTACTGTCCTTGCCCTATCTTAGCAATCATCAGACAACTTTGTAATCATTCCTTTCAATAGTCTGTCTTTCCCACTGTACAATAACCCAAAGACAGAAAATTCATTGTCTTATTCATCCTTCATGTCCCCAGCACCTACCGAAGATCTTGTGATATTTAAGTTATCAATAATTAGCTGATAAATGGATTCATGCTTAAGAGTACCACTTTGAAACCCATCAGATATATGCTATTATATTTTACAAATTCAGATGTTGGCCATTTCTTGCCTTTCAAAAAAAGGATGGTATTTTTCAATGACTAGTCAAAGGCTTTGTAATTTTAGAACAGGACTTTGATTATCATCATCTCCATTTAATTAGTGTTTTCAAAAAGAGTATTCTCAGATTACCAGTGTCCATGCCAAATCTGAATGAATGCAATCTCCACATGAGCATCCAGACATAAAGGACAATAAAGGGGACAAAAGGAAACTGATTTTAAGGATATGTGTTCAACGTAAGCATTCCTGAGTTATTCTAAATATGGTTGTGGTTTAGTCAAATGGTGTGAACTCTTTAAAAAACAAAACAAAACAACAACAACAACAAAGTCCTTTTCCTGAAAAGATATAGTTTAAGACAAGAGTGCTATTTCTGAAAACTACCTAGTGATTTGGAAATAGGAAGATTTGGTGAAGTAGCTTTGATTTTCAAACTTAAAGGTATGAAAGTACATCCTTAAATAAGATAGCAATAACATAATTTAAAATAATATGCATTGTAGATAGAAGCACACAGGCCTCCAAACCAACTCAGGAATTTATTTGCTACTTACCTGTAGTGTTATGCTCACAAGCATCACAAACTCCTCCTCCCCCTCTGAAGTGCTCAAAAGGAAATGGGTCTACAGAGATGTTGTAATGGCAGCTTTTGGAATGGCTGTTGCATTGACAAGGTTTACAATTGAAAGCGTAAACTTGATCACCTTGGCGGAAAGACTTGTCATTATAAAGAGGCAAGCAGCGATCACACTAGAACAAAAAATATCAGAACAGTAAAGAAAATAAAGCTGTGATTTTCTTTCATTTTATTGATACGTTAGGCCTTTCACCAGAAGTAAAGCACATATAAGTGAGTTAAAAGTCAGCAATGATTTTATTTGAAAAATATTTCGCAAGTCAGAAATAGCATATTTATGTGCATGGTAGGGTGGAATTGTAAAAGTGACCATGCAAGCTTGAACCATGCAAAATGATCTTTTTTTCTTAATTTTTAATTTTTGTGGATACATAGTAGGTGTATGTATTTATAGGCTACATGGGATGTTTTAAAAAGACATACAACGCATAATCATCACATCTTGGAAAATGGGGCATCTATCCCCTCAAGTGTTTATCCTTTGTGTTACAAACATGCAAAGTGATCTTAATAATCAACAGGAAAGGTTATGATAGTTCTAAGACTTTGTAAAACTTCAACATGTTAACAACTCCCCAGTGCCAGTTATAAATGTAAAGAAATAAACCAGTAAAAACAACCGTTTATTTAGTACTCTGTAATTTAAAACATTAAAAACTTGCAGAAGTTGTTTTACTTTTACTCCTTAGTAAAATACTCACTAAAAGTACTTTGAACAGTGCTTGCCTTCATCTCACCTATAACTTACCACACTGAACACAAACATCTTTTTTTTTTTTTGAGTTGGAGTCTCGCTCTCTTCCCCAGGCTGGAGTGCAGTGGCATGATCTCCGCTCACTGCAAGCTCTGCCTCACGGGTTCAAGTGATTCTCCCGCCTCAGCCTCCCGAGTAGCTGGGACTACAGGCGCCTGCCACCACGCCCGGCTAATTTTTAGTATTTTTAGTAGAGACAGGGTTTCACCACGTTAGCCAGGATGGTCTCGATCTCCTGATCTTGTGATCTGCCCGCCTCCGCCACCCAAAGTGCTGGGATTACAGTTGTGAGCCACCACACCCAGCCACATCTTTTCTTTGCCTTAGTGAACTGTCACGCTTCTTTCTAAGTTTGAATCAGCTCCGACATTTTAACTTTTATGCTTTTAGTGTTGTGAAGTACCCGTGAGAATTCGTCTAATGTGAAGTGTTTGAGTGTCACTTCCTCCAGGACATCTTCACCCTATTCGTGGCAAGCACTTTCCTCACTTATGTTAAGTTCACCTTCACTAAGTAGCTCTGGCTACATATTCAGAATCTCTCAAACCTCAGTAGTGACTATTTCTTCTATGACTCCACTTAGGTTCAATCTCAATTTTACTTCAAGTATTTTCTTTCTTTGCAGTGCTTTCCTCTTTGCTGTCCAATTCCTCTTCTTTTTTGAATATCTGTGTTTGTAAAGTGTCACTTGGGTTTATCACTCACAAGGAGGCAACACAACCACACGCTTCTCTGTCTATGAATAAACTGAATGATAAATGTGTAGTGCGCAATCACCAACAGATACTGAAAAAAATAAACGTGATTGGTCACTGACCACAATGTGCATCTGTTATTTTATGTGGTAATTTGTGGACTGCAGAGCCAGCAGCAATGTTTGTTTATGTAATTACTCACAGTAATATTCAATGTTACCTGACACTTGAGCTACATTTTTGGAGGACTGGTAGCATTTAACTAAACTATGATAACTGATATTCATGCATATCAGAATTGTGTAAGGAGAGAACTGACTGTATAACTGTAAGATAAAATTTACTCAAATTACATAATAGGTCTGTTATGTATTGGAACAAATAAACCTGGATATATGTTTTATAATTAATTATTTTAACTTTCTAATATAAATACAATTTATGGACAAAGCAAAATTTTTTCCATAGATTTAAATAACAATTCAACTGAACTGAGTTTAGTATAACTATAGACATAATAAAAGTATTCTTTATAAAACAAAGGCAGGAGGTAGAAAATTAAAAGCCCTGATACTTTGACTAGCAAATGATAAGTCAAAATGTCAACATGAGACAATTTCTTTCAAATTTGTATATGCATATATTTTTTCTTTTCAAAATTATGAATATACATGGGTATTGTGTTATTAAAAATCATGTATTTTGTATTACTATATAGTTTTGTATTATTAAACGTCATGTATTTTGCTGCATTATTTCTTATATTTCTCATAAAATAACATTCAACCCTTCTGCAATCATTACACATTTAGTTTTTTTTCCATTTTATTTTGGGGATGGGGAGTGGATATATATCTAAGTATTACCTTAAGAAAATTATGAGATGAAATTACATTATCAAAGAGTATAGACATTTTAAGGATTTTGTTAAATATGGTCAAATTCCTTCTAGAAAAATTAAACTCATGCTCACACCAGCAATATCTGAGAATGTCCATTTTCTTGTGTTCTGCCCATAATTGTTATATATTCACTATTTTGATTTTAGATAATATGTCAATTACTGTTTTAGTATTTATGTCTTTGGACACTAGTAATGCCAAACAATCTTCACCTAGTTCTTGGTTAGATATTGTCCTTTTTGAGAAAATTATTCATTTTTCTTTAGTATACTCTTTTTTAATTGACTTTAGAGATTTTATCAGATATTAGAATTTTCCTTTGCCTGTAAAACAGTGAAGATTTAGTTCATAATTTTAAATATACATTTATATTTATTTTCTTCCCCTACTTTATTGGCCAGAATTTTCAGCATAATAGTTAATTTATATGGTATAGTAGTGTGATAGACATAATTATCTTTTTGCTCATTTTAATGAAAATGTCTATAAATGTTACAGCTTTTATAGTATTGATTATTGATTTTACATAGACAATTTTTATCATTTTAAAGAAGAAATTGCTACTTCAAAACAACCAATATGGATTTATGTAAAAAAATAAAAAAATTGTCAATTTTATTAAATGTTCTGATTTGTTTGACCTATTGAATTGATAAATTATACAATAGGTTAGTAGGCTAACTGGAGTCTGTGCTTGCATTTTTTAATAAACCCAACATCATTAATAGTAAATAATGCCAAGTAAAAAAAAAATTAGGAGTTTTACATTTATAATCATAAATGAGGTTTATCTAGGTTTTATAAAGACTTTTATTAAAATAAACACACCTTAGAATTTTAATAGGTAATTATATGTATTTGTATTTATAAAGTTAATTTTAATATCTGAATGATCAGAAAATTATCATTTTGCACACACACTAAAACCAATTACATTTTATCAAATTATATTTCATGTAAAGTACAATAAATTCAAGGTAAGATTTATAATAAGTAAATACCAAGATTTCTGAAAATCATTTTTCTCACTCTCCATTTGCTGTGAAATACTTAATGTGACTTCCCTAAGTGCCCAGCATATGCCAGAGTTACATGTTAAATTATGAATCAGGAGAGTCAAACCGTGTAAAGTAATGTCTCTCTGTTTATCCATGATAATGGTCCTTTGCTCTTTGTTTTATATTAACATTGTTAAAAACTATTTTCACATTGGGACAACAAAGGTTATTCTATTGTTCTATTTTAATATAGAATAAATAGTAACAAATATTTAGTATTTTAGAACAGTTTGACATATTTCATAATCATTATTGGAACATACACTGTCAAAAGCATTTTTTTTTTTTGGCCAGTATTTACTTTTCCCCACTAGTTCAATTTCTTCCTTTAACAATCTTAAAGGGAGAAGATAAAATATAAGAATTTAGTTGTCCAGTGTGTTGCTGTTTAATGGTATTCCAAAATTTTAGCATGAAAACAAAGTGAGTTTTTTCTACTTAGCTGAGGAGAGAGAAAAAGACAAAAGGGAGAAAAAATAATAAGAATGTAAACATTAGGTCACAATGTTTATATCACGTAGTGCTACATTTTAATAATTGGTAAAAAATAATTCACCCTTTTGGTCATTTTACAATGGTCAAGTTAAACTCTATGGTCAATTACAATATCACTGTAATATTCTTTTTGGAGTGATAAAGATTATCTTTCCCCACAGCCATGTGCAAACCTTTAGGCTAAGGTAGTTGTCCCTCTTCTCATCTCTCAGAGTACTCTATTAATACCTCAATCTTGCTCCTGTCACTCTACTGAAATGATTGGCTTATGTATATTTATCTTTCAGGAAATACAAGTTATTGACTTTATATTCTCTGTGTCATCCATGCATTAGGAGCATGATAGACAATTGCTAAGCTGTTAACTGACAATTCACAATTAATAATGATATTAATGTCCAAAGAAAGTTGTTCTTGAGGGAATTTAGAGAGGAGACAGAATGAGAACAATTCACAAACAAGGTGACATTTATGGAAAGTCTTCAGAATTGACTGTTATGTGATGATTTGCAATAAAAACCACTTACAAATATAAAATGAAACTCACTTCATAAAAGAAGAATATGTGGCAACCATTAAAATATTGTCAGCTATGGGTCTTTAGCCAAAAAAATTTAAAGTGGGGAAATTGACCTCTTTACATTTCCCTCACCAGCAATGCCCATATGCAAATCAAATTTATTTCATAAAATCAAAAGTTAGAGATTTAGGTACAGGCTGAGAGTCAGACAGCTTAGTTCTATTACTGGTGCTGCTGTTTACTAACCGCAAAAAGGCCACTGTGAAAAGTAACATCAAATGCACACTCTCATTTGATGAGTATAGTCTCATTTGATGAGAGTATACTCTGGTTACTATATTAAACATTTAAAATGGGTTGTTTCATTGAATCTTTTAGGCCTGGGTGATACAATATCTCACATCTAATTTCTGTTTCTTGATTTGCTAGCCCTGTGTTCTTGAGTAATTGCCTGTACCTCTTTAATACTTATTTTTCTCACTCGTAACATGAGAGCAATAATACTTCTCTCATAAGGTTGCTGTAAAGACCAATCAGTTATCAAAGTGCTTGTCACACAGTTGGCCCTCAGCAAACTTGCCTACTACTTTGATCATTATTGGATTCACGACAGAGGATTAAAGAGGTTAAGTAACATGAACAATGACAATGGACAGTTAGTTAGTCCTAGAGTCCTCTTTACTTCTATGAATCTCAGTTTCTTCATCTTCAAAATGAAGATAACTTAATGGAATGTCCTACTTTTATCTGACTCAAAATAATCTTAGGATAAGTGGTAATATATAAATAATGCCCAAAACAAAGCCTGGAAGTTATTACATGCTCAAACCTGAAAGTCAGAAGATGGAAGAGGAGGAAAAAGAAGGAAGAGAGGGGTAAAAACCCAACAGAGTTGTTGATCTCAAGTTTGACTAGCACCAGCAGTATATGACTATCACTATGCTATATATAGTCTATAACCATTAAAAGGTGATTCTGTGATTCATAAATGCACTGGTCTATGATCTGCTGTGGAGGAGGTTGCCTACAGAGTGGAGCAAGAAGAAATTTATGACCAAAATTTATTTCTGGTTAATTTGATCATCTGTAGCTTTAACTACAGAGGAGGTCCTATCTATCGACAATACTTCCTAAGAGCCATCAGACATAACTATTACTTCTTCTAGTAGCCCTATGTGTGGGGAAGATATGTTCTAATCGGATAAATGAAAGAATAGATGAAAACTTGCCTTCTGACTTCTTGGATTTGAAGGAGAGAAATGAGCTCATTAAGCTGTCTTCCCCAGTTCAATTAGCCATGCAATTAACCTGATTCCCAGTATTTTAAAAACCCTATTCCATTGTAAAACTTTTGCCAAAGGCAAAATTTTGCTGTAACACAATGCCCTGAGCCTATTTTTCTCTTGACTTCAAAGCATTCTCATTGAAGAATTTGTTTACTCTATGGTGGTTTTTATTATTCAAGTTGTGCTTTCTTAAATATAAGTTGGTGGAAGTGATGAGATAGAAACTGTGGTCCTGTCATACTGATTTCAGATGCAGTTTGTCTTTTACAAAACAACTGCTGGCTGTTTGAGTTTGGGATATTGCCTACATGAGTTAGTGGAGCAAATCCAGCAAAAGCATTCCTTTGCTATTTCTAGGAAGCATTTTTGCTTTTTGATTATAATCTTTAAAAAATCTAATTTCAGATTTTATACTTAACATCAGCCCAAAAGCCATTATCAAAAAGCCTAATTGTAAATAAGACTGGACTACATGCTGTATCAACGTTCCAAAGACACAATCCTGGCTGCCTTAATGTTTAAAGCCAAAGACAAATTTTACCACTGACCCAAAGGAATGGTTCTGGTCCTGCCAAACTACTTGTTATTGAAAATGGCTGGCCTTTCTTTTGTGGAGAAAAAAACCCTGCAGATATATGGATAACCTGTTCTGTTTTCCTGAAGAAAACAAGCATAGCTGTTATTTTTTGATCCTCAAATTAATATTTTTTAGATTATGATAATACCTGGGTGAAAGGAATTTGTAGAAAGGGCCAGTGCAGGAACACTGCTTGTAGGAGAGGAGTTTATCCATTCCTTTTAGGAGGAGCAACATATGTATACATTCCACAGGACCCAGAAATTCCACTGATAATTTAGGAGAATACTTTTTCTTTCTTTCTTTTTTTTTTTTTGAGACGGCGTCTCACTCTGTTGCCCAGGCTGGAGTGCAGTGGCGCAAACTTGGCTCACTGCAAGCTCCGCCTCCCGGGTTCACATCATTCTCCTGCCTCAGCCTCTCGAGTAGCTGGAACTACAGGTACCCGCCACCACACCCGGCTAATTTGTTTTGTATTTTTAGTAGAGACAGGGTTTCACCGTGTTAGCCAGGATGGTCTCCATCTCCTGACCTCGTGATCCACCAGCCTCAGCCTTCCAAAGTGCTAGGTTTACAGACGGGAGCCACCGCGCCCGGCCGAGAATATGTTTTTAAAGCTGCTTGATAAAGATTTTCTGTTTTAATAATGGGGTGTTGATAATACTGAAGAGAAGGAAACAAATTAAATGCCCAAGAGCAAGAGCGTGGTTTAAGATGTCCCACTTCCTAAAAAAAATAAGGCTAACATTTATAAATATAAATAGAGAAATATATTCATGATACAGTTTGAATTGAAAATCAAGTTAAAAATAATATATAGAGTATAATCCTCTATTCTAGATAAAGGTGGACTTATCTATAGATATAAATATGCCATTTTAAGAAGATAGAGATAGATGAGACAGGTTTACTAATAATAACAATAATATAATGCCTGAAAGTATATAAACTAAGAGTATTGGCTGGGGTTACCAATGGGTGGTAGGTTTACAGATAAAGTTTATAACTTTATTTTTTCCACAGTGTACATTTATTACTCATGTATTAAAAATTGAGGGCAAATAAAATGTAACTGCATGGATGGTTACAAGATAATTATACATCATTTGCATGCAACATTTCACTAAGAAAACCTAAGAAAATTAATATGTTTCAGTTTTAAATTACACACAGATGAGCAAAAATCTGCAGAAAAAATGATTCTCTTTTCAAGTATTATGTAAGCTAAAAAGTTTTTGAGCCACCAGTAAACAGAGTATGATTTGTAAAAAATATACATTTTTTCCAAAACAATGGGATTAATATACAGAAGCAAAGATTTTGAGAGATGATGCCTAAATTTGTTTTAAAATTTGATTTAAGACATATACAACACACCAGTGCCTATTTGGGTCTTTGATCCTAAAGATGATACCGTTCTATTATCATTTTGTGTGGTTTGCAAAGACAGACAGAAGGAATACTTTGTAGTGTATTCTTTGATTATAAAGTTTCCTGAAGTATTAAATTCTTGGTCCCATAATTGGTTCTTAACAACTCCTTTCAGATAATACAAGGATAACCATGACAAAATGGAAGAAATAATAATTGGTAAGTGCATTATAAGTAAATTTTTGAATTCTCATAATTTTCATCTACCTTTTCTACCAGTGATTTTAAAGTTTGATTTAAAATCAAGAACTCTGTGTGTATCTTATATTTTATGCAGCTCCTGAAGCAAATGGTTTTCTATTTCATGTTTTCCCAATCTCCAGTTGATCATTTGTCACTTTCAATTATGCTTCGGTTTCTTCTGCAACAACTGGATTCTCCCGATATGTCCCTGAATGCTCAAATTATGAGATTAGACAATGGCTATATCAGGGTCAAGGACCTTTATCACTGATTCATTTAACTGCTTTCATTTTGATAGCTTCTTAAAGGCTACTAATGAACTCCACTAAGTTGCAGCCAAATACTTTGACATGTTCAGGTATGAAAATCATTGAATAATCATTGAATCTAGAAGACACTGATGAAATTTATTTTATTACATTATATTCTAATAATACACAATGACAGTTCTTTCTTGTGGATCATTAAACTGAAGTATAGTGTTCCTTCGTTACTATTACAGAGCAGCAAAGACAATCTTTCAAAGATAACCAAAGCATTTTTATCAACTCCACTCCTAATAGATTCAATTTTTTTAATTTTTTTTTTTTTTTTTTTTTTTGGAGACAAAGGACAGAGTCTTGCTCTGTTGCCCAGGTTGGAGCCCAGGCACTATCTGGGCTCACTGAAACCTCCACCACCCACGTTCAAGAGATTCTCATGCCTCAGCCTCCCTAGTATCTGGGACTACAGGCACACACCACCATGCGCAGCTAATTTTTGTATTTTTTGGTAGAGACAAGGTTTCACCTTGTTGCCCAGGCTCGTCTCAAACTCCTGACTTCAAGCGATCCGCCCACCTCGGCCTACCAAAGTTCTGGGATTACAGGCGGGATCCACCGTTGACAAGACATACACTCAATTTTATTTATTTCTTAACACCTTCAAATTTACAGACAAAGTAGAAACTTGTGTAAAATACAAGTTTAAGTAATTTAACTGCAAGAGCAATTTATTTATTCAGTCACTTATACAACAATCTTAAATGCCTACTACGTATCTTTGAAAAAAGAAGGAAGAAAAATATCCTCTTAGACAAAGATACATAAAGTCCTTGCAAAAGGTTGGGGGCTAGGGAGAAAATTTCCCTTCAAGGTCCTGAGAGCTCCCAGTGTCAATGACCTTTGTAATCTTAAGTTCGTAATGATCACAACGAGTCATTGAAAACAACTTGTCTTCAATAAGTTGAAGAAGTGCCTAGAAGGAGCCCTAGAACATAGTAGGTACTCAATTTATATATCTGGATGTTTTCCTTCAAAGACCTCACTTCTAATCTCCATGTTTATACTGGCTTCAGGGACAGAAAATAGTATTCGAAGGAGAGGGGTTGACTGGAGTCACTCTGGCTCAATCCATCTTTACTTTCTGCTGAGTCTAAACTGGACAGCAAAGCCCTAGAAACCAAGAGATGTAGTTATTCCACTCCTGGCTATAAAATCTAGAGATATGGATGCAGCACTGCCTATGTGAGAAGGAGAGAAAGACAGTCTGCTTCAAAGTGAGAGATTATAAAATGATCACTTTTTAGTAAGGTTATAGTACTGTTCACTGAATAAAAGAAGTAATTTTTTAAACTATTCTCAGATGTCCTGAATGAATTGCAGACCCTCTGAAAATCTGTAAATTTTCCCTCTTCCATCAGTAGAAACCAGCCCCCTATATTGGAAATGTTAAGAGCCTAAATCTCTAATAATAGTAATTGTCCTCCAGCTCTATTCAAGGCTTCCCCTTTCCTCTGGCTGGAGCAGTTCAATTGTAATTCAAAGGATCCAGTTTCACTGTGATTTGTCTACTAGGTAGAGAAATCATCTTTATAAACATAAAAACTTTAGTGTACTCAGGTATCTTTTTGCCAATAGAACTGTCCCTAGGTAGCTCTAATGTTCCCATGGCAAAGGTAATGTTAGACAAACTTGTTAATTTATTATCAGTGATAGATTTCAGAGGGGAACACAGATAAAGTGCCCAACTACATAGAGAATCTAGAGAGAAAATGGCTCAGTGCTTTGCACATGGGAGGTGATCATATATATTTGGTGAATGTGCGAGTGAATGTCCTAACAGACTGTTTGCATTTATGACACATTATAAGACTGTACTTGAATGTGACTAGCATTTAATTGAATAGTAACATTAAAGGTTTAAAGGCAAATGCAATAATACTTCACCTGTGAATTTTTACCTACAGATTATGTAATTTCAATGGGAAAAGCCAAAACAAATACTATCCTTTACTGCCGAGAAGACAGAAATGCCATGTGTTTATCCTTCAATGACATATTCCTTTCTCAGTAATTATCTTTCCCTTGGCTAGAAAGTCTTACATAATTAAAGTGTTCACAGATACAATGTACTTACTCACTCTCTAGATACTGAAATTAATAGCATAAAATAAATAACTACTAATACTGTTGGACAATACTGATCGAACATAGGTGACAATACAATGATGACAAACACATCATACATAGTTACTTCAATATTTCAACTAAATATAAGTTGCTATTTTTAGAAACATTGTAATTCAAGTAATGCCTACTCTAATTCCATGGGTAAAGTGAAATGGAAGATTGGAAAATTATCCAATAAAACCAATTGTAATAACTTGACATAAAACCTATATTTAGAAAAACAGAAACTCTAGGCAGGATTGTTCGGATAATCCTTCAGTCTACATGTTGTCTATATATAAATATAATTGATAGCCTATTTTTTTAAACAGTATTTCCTTACTGTAGGCCTTGTGAATACAGACCTAATTATGTCTAGTGGTTGAATGAGATGGAACCATTTCCATGAGAGGCCCTGCATTCTTATTTGTTATTTTTCAACACTGTATGTTGTTAGGTATTTGATTACTCCTTTGAAATGCCTGTCCTTTATTCCTTCTTCCTCTTATTTATGGATTGTTCAGGGCACTAAATAAAAAAGACACATGTGGGCACACCACGTTGCCTTAAGAGAACAGAAGGAGGATTTTAAAGTTTGTTCAAGATTGTAGATAGTGGATGAGATAAAGCAATTCTATTTTATTGCAACCATAATAATTTAACCCTATTGATATTCCAGGAAATATGGCCTGGAATAGAGACCATATTTATTCAGGATAACCTGCATTGTTTTACAAAGGAATTCAATGAAGAAAAGCTGGATTCATTCTATTAATATGTTGTTTACAGGCAACTCTCCAAAATAATATACATCATACAAATATGAATTCACATACTAAGAAACATAAGGAATTATTGATGTTTTTTAATATTTAAGATTCCTCTGAACTTAGTCAACTGATATAAAAGGTATTTGATTATTTAAATATAAAGGGTATTTCATATTAGACATTTTTTCTAGTATTAGACTTGATTACTACATTAGTAAATTAAAAAACCCTTTCTTAAGTATTGCTGCATTAAAATTTTTCTTTAAGATTTAAAATATCTATGCTATTTATATTATTTGTTAATTACTAATTGTTAGCCTGAATCATTTGTTTGCACTGAAGTCATCTCTATTTATTATAGTAATTAGTGTCTGCCAGGGAATCTTTTTTGAATTTCACAAATGAAGGTCCTTCAATATTTTCAAATACTTGCATCTGTAATCAAGACATAATGGCTGTACTCTAGCATAATGCACTACATATAGAAGGCATTTATAAATATTTGTTGAGTGACTAAAGCTAGCAAATGATCAATCTTCACAGTAAAACTATAAATGTACACAGTAATCATGAATTTAGTAATGGTTATTCCATTGTGAATAGAGTCACCTCCACTCTGTTTTTAGTAGTAGCATGAGTATTTACATAGATGATATGTTCCTGATAGATTAATCAGATTATTGTATTTAAGGGAAATTATACTGAAATATTAAAAATAAATATATGAATAATTTAAAAACAAAGAATTGTACTATTTTATGTACCATTCAACTTAGAAACAAGACACTGCCATATATATTCCACTCCGCTAATAATATCTGAATTTAGTAATACAGTAAGTAGTCCTGTTTTCCACAAGGAATACATTTTAAGACCTCCAGTAGATGTCAGATCTCTATGTTCCAAGTGACAGCAACTGGGTTTGGTACTATGTGTACTATGTAGTATATATTTTGGTTCCATGTAGTACATATTTTCTGTTCATGTCTTCCAGTCACAAATTTAATGCTTTTTCAATCTTAACTAGGCACTTATCTAGCACTGTGGCCATAACTTTTGCAGTTTGTGGTGTGACAGCAAATCTAGCACTAATTTCTTTTTTTTCTTCACTATTTCACAGATAGAAGATTCATTTTATAATAGATCTTAGCAATCTCAGCATACTTTTTAAAATTTCCTTATTAAGTCAATAACAGTGGGTTTGGTTTGTTTTTGTTTCTCTAGTTCCTCGAGATGTGACCTTAGATTGTCTATTTGTGCTCTTTCAGACTTTTTGATGTACGCATTTAATGCTATGAACTTTCCTCTTAGCACCACCTTTGCTGTATCATAGAGGTTTTGATAGATTGTGTCACTATATCAAACAATCCAGTTAAAGGATTTTTTTAAATTTCCATCTTGATTTCATTGTTGACCCAAGAATCATTGAGAAGCAGGTTATTTAATTTCCATGTATTTGCATGGTTTTGAGGGTTCCTTTTTGAGTTGATTTCCAATTTTATTTCACAGTGATCTGAGAAAGTACTTGATATAATTTCAATTTTCTTAAATGTATTGAGACTTGTTTTGTGGCCTATCACATGGTGTATCTTGGAGAATGTTTCATGTGCTGATGAATAGAATATATATTCTGCATTTGTTGGGTAGAATGTTCTGTAAATATCTGTAAAGTCCATTTGTTGTAAGGTGTAGTTTAAGTCCACTGTTTCTTTGTTGACTTTCTGTCTTGATGATCTGTCTAGTGCTGTCAGTGGAGTACTGAAGTCCCCCACCATTATTGTGTTGCTGTCTATCTCATTTCTTAGGTCTAGTAGTAATTGTTTTATAAATCTGAGATCTCCGGAGTCAGGTGCATATATATTTAGAATTGTGATGTTTCCCTGTTGGACTAGTCCTTTTATCATTATATAATGTCCCTCTTTTTCTTTTTTAACTGCTGCTGCTTTAAACTTTGTTTCATCTGATATAAGAATAGCTACTCCTGTTGGCTTTTGGTGTCCATTTTCATGGAATATCTTTTTCCACCTCTTTAAGTTTATGCAAGTCCTTATGTGTTAGGTGAATCTCTTGAGGACAGCAGATACTTGGTTGGTGAGTTCCTATCGTTTCTGCCATTCTGTGTCTTTTAAGTGGTGCACTTAAGCCATTTACATTCAGTGGTAGTATTAGGATGTGATACCATTCTATTCATCATGCTATTTGTTGCCTGAATGCTTTTTCTTAAATTGTGTTTTTTTAATATAGGTCCTGTGAGATTTATGCTTTAAGGAGGTTGTATTCTGGTGTATTTCAAGAATTTGTTTCAAAATTTAGAGCTCCTTTTAGCAGTTCTTGTAGTGCTAGCTTGGTGGTGATAAATTCTCTCAGCATTTGTTTGTCTGAAAAAGACTATTTTTCCTTCATTTATGAAGCTTAATTTCACTGGATACAAAATTCTTGGCCAATAACTATTTTGTTTAAGGAGGATAAGGATACGACACAAATCCCTTCTAGCTTGCAGGGTTTCTGCTGAGAAATCTGCTGTTAATCTGACAGGTTTTCCTTCATAGGTTACCTGATGCTTTTGCTTCACAGCTCTTAAGATTACTTCCTTCATCTTGACTTTAGATAAGCTGATGACTATGTGCCTAGGCAATGACCTTTTTGCGATGAATTTCCCAGGTGTTCTTTCAGCTTCTTGTATTTGGATGTCTAGATCTCTAGCAAGGTTGGGGACGTTTTCCTTGATTATTCCCTCAAATAGATTTTCCAAACGTTTAGATTTCTCCTCTTCCTTGGGAACACCAACTATTCTTAGATTTGGTTGTTTAACATAATCCCAAACTTCCTGGAGGCCTTGTTCATTAAAATTTTTTTTTTCTTTGTCTTTGTTTGATTGGGTTAATTCAAAAGTCTTTTCTTCAAGCTCTGGTGCTCTTTCTTCTTCTTGTTGGATTCTATTGCTGAGACTTTCCAGTGTATTTTGCATTTCTCTAAGTGTGTCCTTAATTTCTAGGAATTATGATTGCTTCTTATTTATGCTATTTATTTCTCTGGAGATTTTTCTGTTCATATCCTGTAATATTTTTGAAATTCCTTTGAGTTTGTATTCACCTTTGGTGCCTCCTTCAGTCACTTAATAATCAATCTTCTGAGTTCTTTTTCTGGCAATTCAGGGTTTTCTTCTTGGTTTAGATCCATTGCTGGTAAGCTAGTGTGATCTTTTGAGGGTATTAAAGAACCTTGTTTTGTCATATTACTAGAATTGTTTTTCTGGTTCCTTCTCATTTGGTTAGACTATGTCAGAGGGAAGATCTGGGACTCAAGTGCTGTTGTTCAGATTCTTTCTTCCCACAGGGTGCTCCCTGGATGTGGCTGCTCAGGGATGTGCCTTCCTGAGAGCTGAACTGCAGTGATCATTGTTTCTCTTCTGGATCTAGCTGCTCAGTGGAGCTACCAGGCTCCAGACTGGTAGTGGGGAGTGTCTGCAAAGAGCCCTGTGATGTGGTGAGTCTTCAGGTCTCTCAGCCCTGGATACCAGCACCTGCTCTGGTGGAGATAGCAGGGGAGTGAAGTAGATTCTGTGAAGATTCTTTGTTGTATTTTTGTTTATTGCACTAGTTTTGTGTTGGTTGGCCTCCAGACAGGGGGTGGTGCTTTCAAGACAGCATCAGTGGCAGTAGTATAGGGAGGATACAAGCTTGCTGTAGAGTCTCCTGGATAAGTTTCTCAGGTAGTGGTCAGCACCATAGAACTCTCAAGAGATTATGTCCTTTGTCTTTGGCTACCAGGGCAGGTAGAGAAAGGCCATCAGGTAGGGGCAGGGTTAGGTGTGTCTGAGCTTAGACTCTCCTTGGGCAGGGCTTGCTGAAGCTGCTCTGGGTGTTGGGGGTGTGGTTCTCAGGATGATGGACTTATGTTTCTAGGGGGATTATGGCTGCCTCTGCTACATCATACAGGTCACCAGGAAAGTAGGGGAAAGCTGGCAGTGAAAGGCCTCACCCAGCTCCCATGCAACCCAAAAGGCCAGTCTCACTCCCACAATACCCTCCGCAACAGCACCGAGTTTATTTCCAGGCAATGGGTGAACAGGGCTGAGGACTTGCCCCTGCTCCAGGTCTCCCCACCGGGAAAGCAAGCAGGGCTTTCAGGTTTCACACCTCCCTTCCTGATGCAACTTCTGTGCTGTGTCTGCACTCCCGGTTCACCCTCTGCCCCAGGTTCTGCTAGGAAATTTCGCATTCAGTCGAAATTGTTACAGAGTTCATTTGGAAGTTTCCTTCTCCATGTGGTCTTTCCCCAATTCCACTGGCAGTCCTACCCAAGGACCCTACGAGACAAAGTCAGAAATGGCTTTCCTGGGGGCTGAGAGAGTCCACAGGGCTCTTCCCCCTGCTTCCTTTACCCCTATATTTTGTTCATCTAAGTTTGTCTCAGCTCCAGGCAGGCCAAATCCATCACCTGTGATCTGGACCTTCAGGTTCCCCAGGAAGGGTATGTGTTCAGGGGTGGAAGATCCCCCTTTCACACTTTGGGCACTCACAGTTTTTCAACTGTCTCCTGGAGCCTGCAGCAGCAATCTATTTCCTTCAAAGGATCTCTGGATTCTCTTGGCTTTCCTGGTATGTTGCTGCAGTAGTTCTTGGAGCGAAAGTTCATGATGTGTGTCTCCACATGCTGCTCTGTCTGTCCGAGGGGGAGCTGCAAGTTAGTCCTGCCTCCTATCCTTTTATCAGTTTCTTCTTTCTATTTGTATGATTTTAAAATTTATATAAGTGTATACAGTGTATGTATTATTCTAAAACAAGCTTTCTGTAGTACGATTATTTGAGAATTCTGGTCATGTTGATGTGATAGCTATATTCCTTCATATCCACTACTGTAAAGTGTTCCACGTAGACATTTGCAAATTGTTTTCCATAGTGCAGCAGCACCTTCCCATAAGTGGTGTATGAGTCCCCACTTACCAGTTCCTGAAATTTCTAGATTTTGCAATCTTTGCCAACTTGATGGGTATAAAATATTATCACATTCTTTTTTTTTTTTTTTTAGTTTACTGATAAACCAGTAAAGTTGCACATGTCTTTACATGTATATTGACCATTTCAGTTGCCACTTCTGGCTTCTTCTGTGAATTACTTGTTCACCTCTTTTGTCTGTTTTTCAAATAGTTTGCTTAGTTTAAATGTTACCTTTGTCAGTTATATATGTGTTGTCTTGCTAATGACAACGGCTAGTATGTAGCTCTTCTTTCTTTTTATAAAAAGATATTTTTAATAAGATATGTATTAAATTCTTCTTTGCTGATGGTAGAACTTGCCAATTTCTCTTTCTGGGTCTATAAAATTTTGCTTTATACTTCTGAAACTATATTATAAGATGCATGTAAGCTTAGAATTTTACATTTCATAATTATATAATAAGGCTCTTTTTCCTTAATGAAACACTAAAGTCTATTTTGCCTTATATTTATGTAGCTCATGCCAGCTTTCTTAAATTTTCAAACTGCATTTCAAAGGCACTACTCTGCTGTCTTCTGGCTTTCATTGTGGCTGTTGAGAAATACATTAGTAATGTCTTATAAATTAATTTCTTACACTTTGTATTTTTCTCTCTGGCTGCTTTTAGGATGCTGTTCTGTCTTTGGTGATTATCAGATTTCTGGCTTTCTGGTTGCTTGGTCTTTGGTGATTACTGGATTTATTATATTATACCTATGTATGTATTTACTTTTCTTAGCCTACTTGGGATTCAGAAAAATCATGTAATTCCTCACCTTTAGATAATTCTTTACTCTTATCCCTTCAAATACTATCCTTTACTATGTTTATATTTTCACTATCTCTATTTGCTTCTTTTGTAAGGCTGTCTTAATTTATCTCCATGCTCATAACCTCTTTTTCATGTTTTCAACTTATATTTTAAAAGAATTTATGCACATACCTATCTCAGGGAAAGAACTAGGTACAAGTGTTTTTCAAAGATTAATAATATCATCATGTCAGAGAGGAAAGGAAATTCTTTACCTTGACTTACTAAACATATACCAAAGGTAGATCCTATAGTATGAACTGTCTGAATGCTAGTTATATAAAAATGAATTAATTTACTAGGATTACAAAAATTAAAATATAAACAAAATATATTTAGGGTAAAATCTGTGAACAAACAGAGAAAAAATAAGCAGTGGTAAAGCCTGATGTATAATATAAATATGACACAAATTAGTCATGATGATTCATACTTTCGGACTTTGGTGCTCTAAAGGAACATACTTTCAAAAATAACAGAAATATTCATTTATATAATAAGCATTCTAGAGTGTGATGTTGGCACCATTCAAATTATTGAGTGGTAGGAAGGCTTATTATATAAAAAGTTTCAAGCTGGCTGTGCTATTTATAATGCTAACAAAAATTTATACTGATAGTTTGATTGTAGTTAATTCATAAGATCTATGATTAATGTTATAAAAGGGTCATAAGTTAGAGCCAAAGAATAAGAAGTGTTCATGGTTACTAATAAATTGCTCTGTGAAGGCTTGGCTACCCTTGCAGGTAATGATGTCACAAAATGATGAAAGAATAGCTAAGTAGCCAATGAAGTGCCAATACTTGGCTGAGACACTGATCATTGCATCATTCTTGGCCACAGCCCCGAAAGGTAAATGTAGCTATTAAAGGAAAAAGACAACTCATAAGGATTCAAGTTTCAACTGACAACACTTTTCTTAAAACCAGATTCTATTCAACACTTGAACTTTTAGATCAAGTAAAGAAAGTACTAGATAAGAAAAAGAAGTAATAAATATATTATAGCTTTGCAAATATGTTAGTTGACAGATAAACCCAGGCTTCCAATTCCTAGCTTGTATTGTGTACCTATGAGCTTAATATATACACTTTCATACTTACAATGGATTTCTAATTAAGCAGGCCAGAGATACTATGTTGCAGTAAAGCTAACAGCACAGGTAATTAGGGAATGATCTAAAAGTGGGGGTGAGGTGGGATTTAAAAGCCTATGTACGAAAATATTACATACCAAATAACCCTATGCTAAGAAATTTTGGAACAGGCAAAACTAATCTGTATTGATAGAAAGAAGATTGGCTGTTTCCTGGGATTGGGGGTTCAGGGACAGCACTGACTGCAAAGAAGCATAAGAGAATGTTTGGGAGAGAGAAACATTCCATATCTAGACAGGGATGGTGATTACACAGGGTACACATATGCCAAAACTCATCAAACTATATATTTTTAAGTGGGTATATTTTTATTGTACACAAATCACACTTTTGATTTAAAAAGAAAAAAAACACTAGTTTTGCCAGATGTTACCATGGGCCAAATTGGTAGAGTACACAAATTGTCTTTATATTATTTCTTACAACTGTATATAAATCTACAATTATCTCAAAATTAAAAGTTTACTTAAAAATGCAAGTAACAGTGGCTATTATTTATTCAAATAAAATTAAACATTTATAAATAACATATGTTTGTAACTTGTGAGATATATAATGATTCATGCAAGTTCAATACCATGTATTTCTAATTTCTACTTTGAAATATTTAACTTTGTATGAAAGTTAATGAATAGCATCTAGGCTTCCGGATTTGTTTCACCCTAAATCAGTTCTAAAGTGAGCCTAGTAAATTAAGCATTTACTGCTTTTTTTTCATTCTTGGAAAGAAATGTGACAAGTATTCTAAAAGTATTCTCAATGAGTGAAGTATTTATGGTATGTATCATACATTAAAGTCAAGGCCTTAAAATTGCCAGTACAATATCAAAATGTATCGGAGTTCCTAGTCAAAGAGTACAGAGGAGAATCAATGAGGCTCCCCAAGGTAAATGTTTTTAGATGTCAAAAATGCAATTAAAAATAAAGTAAACATGGCTTTAATTTCATGTAAACAGTAATTTCAAGTAAACAGTGTCTTTGCTAATAGATTTTCTTGAGTTGTTTTTGGTTATTTGTGAGTTCTTATTTTTATAAAGGGGTAAAAGAAGTAGGAGTTAACAATGAATATAGCAATGAACAGCTGGTCTTGCTCTACTCAGAATAATTAAAAATGAATTCTAGCTTCCAGTGTCTCAATCTATCAATCATTTTGCTTTAGGAGGTTAAGAAGCTCCAAGTCTTTCAAGGCCAGGTAGTTCACCAAAGTGATGTCGCCCAGGTATAAGGATATACATAGTAGTGAATGTTGTAGCAAGCCCAAGAGTGATACTGTTGTAAATGTGGTAAATGTCACCCTGAATCAGCGAGTTGTTGACTGGGGAGGAAATGGACACAGTGTTAGACTATGTTCTGATTAAGAGAAGTGAGGAATTAAAAATTTGTGTGATTTTTTGACTTTTAATAATCGCCATTCTGATTGGCATGAGCTGGTATCTCATTGTGGATTTGATATGCATTTCTCTAATGATCAGTGATGTTGAGCTTTTTTTCATATGTTTGTTGGCCACACATATGTCTTCTTTTGAGAACTGTTCTCAAACAAGCAACCCCCTTAAAAATTGGGCAACGAACATGAACAAACATCTCTCAAAAGAAGACATTCATGTCCTCCCCTGGCAACAACTCGCTGACTCAGGGTTCTTTGCCCAGTTTTTAATGGGGTTGTTTTTTTCTTGTAAATTTGTTTCAGTTCCTTCTAGACTCTGGATATTATACCTTTGTCAGATGGATATAATGCAAAAATATTTTCCCCTTCTATAGGTTGTCTGTTCACTCTGAACATAGTTTCTTTTGCTGTGCAGAAGCTCCAAGGTTGTGGAGAAAAGGGAACACCTTTACACTGTTGGTGGGAGTACAAATAGGTCAACCACTGTGGAAGACAGTGTGGAAATTCCTCAAAGATCTAGAGGCAGAAATACCATTTGACCCAGCAATCCCATTACTGTGTATTACCAGAAATATAAATCATTTGCAGGGACATGAATAGAGTTGGAAGTCATTATCCTCAGCAAAATAATGCCGGTACAAAAAATCAAACATTATGTATTCTCACTTACAAGTTGGATCTGAATTATGAGAACACATGGACACATGGCGGGGAACAACACACATTGGGGCCTCTTAGGGATGGTGGGGGGGCGTGTGGGGAAGAGCGTCAGGAGAATAGCTAATGGTTTCTGGACTTAATACCTAGGTGAGGAGATGATCTATGCAACAAGCCACCATGGCACACCTTTACCTAAGTAACAAACCTGCACATCCTACACATGTTGCCCTGAATTTAAAACAAAAGTTGAGGGCCAGGAGTGGTGGCTCATGCCTGTAATCCCAGCACTTTGGGAGGCCAAGGCAGGTGGAGCACTTGAGGTCAGGAGTTCAAGACCTGCCTGGCCACCAAGGTGAAACCCATCTCTACAAAAAAAATACAAAAAATTAGCCGTGTGTGGTGGTGTGCACCTGTAGTCTCAGCTACCTGGGAGACTGAGGCAGGAGAATCGCTTGAAGCTGAGAGGCTGAGGTTGCAGTGAGCCAAGATCATGCCACTGCACTCCACCCTCGGTGACAGAGCGAGACTCCCTCTCAAAAAAAAAAAAAAAGACTGAAGAATAAATAAATATTTTAAAGTGAAAACTTGCAGAAAATTAAATTAAAACTGTTTAAACACTGTTTCTACCTGTGAGCCACCAATTTGTGACACTGACCTTATAAACAAATGAAGAATATTTTGTATGCAAAATTCCTTAGGATGGCTAAGTATGTGAACCTGCCCCTGAATTCATCATTCCACTTTTTCTGAACTTCATTCATTTTCGCTTCTACTAAAAACACTTTCTCATAGGAAAGACAATTGCCAAGAATTGGCATATTTTCAGTGCTTACATTTTCATCTGTTTGCCAAATGTCTGTAATATAATTCACAAAAGCCCTGTTTATTGAGTAATATTATTAATGGATAGCATAATACTGTGGAATTGAAGACATTCTTTTTGGATTATGTCCAGGCCTTTAAAAAGAACATGGATTCCAATAGGAAATGAATGGCTTATATTAAAATGTATTATTTTAAAGAGTAGAACAACACGAAAAGCATTAGAATAGGTATATTTTCAAATTACCGTAAGACAACTTTTCTCAGATACGTAAGTCTCTACATGTATTAAAATACTTTGAATGATAACAAAGGAGAATGTCATGACTATGAATGCTTCTATAAAATCATTTTTCATTTTCAACACATTGTTGAAAATATCATAGGACTGAGAAATCATTCAACTTAACAGTCTATTGACTTTTTCCTTGCAACTGCATTTGCATTTGCCAAACTTTGCTAAGTAAATTATATTCGTTGCTTTTTAAAATTTATGGCTAAATTCATAAATTATCAAAATATGTCAAGGAGGAAAGTAACAAAAAAAGTTTACTTCTTCATTTTTGTTTTCAAAAGGTACTTTAGGTCTAAATAAGAAGCATTAAAATGTATTCTCAACCCAAATTATAGTTAATTAATTCACTAGTTCATAATCCAACAGTCACCACCTGAGGTCAAGTCTGAAAATCCCAAATTGACTTCTGAAACCAATCATGAGCCTTCATTCATTTAATGGCTCTATTTTTAAGGGGAAGCATGAAATCATCCAAGAATCAGAAAATATCAAACACTTAACTGTGAGCAATTAAAGAGAGAGAAAGAAAAAACAAGACAGGACATCAAAAGCAAATGAGAGAGACTAATACCGACTGACTAGTCAACAGAAAGCAAGAGAAGCTCAGAAAAGAACATATCATACGAAGGTATTAGCCAAACTTTAGCTTGCAAATACTAGACATATTCAGTTCAAGGTGCCCTACTAAGTTCATCCCAAAGAATTTTTTAATTGGGGTGTTAGTGACTTTTTGGAGGAGAGGACAAGGTTAATGAAAGAAATCACTGATTATAAGGAAGTAAGTGTCCATCTTAAGGGATCAAAAGAAGACAGTAGAAAAATATAATAAATGTTACTTTAACTTTAAAATCTAGAACAAATAAAATTAGCAAAAATTTAAACACACAATTACAGCTCAGTAAAGAGTGAATCAATCAAGTTAATTCAATTAATTTCATTTCTGTGACAATATGATAAGCCATACAATCAAGCATATTAAAATCAGTTCTTCTAAAAGATTTTTCCTCATAATATACCAATCAAATCAAATGCAAAGACTCTAGACATTAGAAATCCAAAAGAAAACCATAAAAGATTTATTCTTTTAAAACAAGTATTGACTAATGGTGAGGTCTACATGTATATAAAGCAGTGATCTAGAAAATAAATTCAAAAGGATATCTAAATTAGAACATGAAAGTTTTGGTCTGAGCACATAGAAAGAAAGAAAGTAGGCCATAACTAAATCAAAGACTCTGAGTTGAAACTGAGGAGTGGGGCTACATTTTAAATGTGCTAGAGAAAGTCTGCATTATAGATAATATTCTTGCCATTGAACTATTCTTACTAACGTTACAGTCAAAAGCAAATTAGATCAGAGTAAGAATCAGAAGACAGAAATGGAGTTTGCCAAAACCTTTACAGATTGTTTTTTAAAAAGCAAGATGCTCTATAATATCCTAAAATAAATTGCAGAGAGAAGTGAAGCAACAAACTAAAACACAAGTGTAGGGCAAGGTCCAAGAGGCATAGATGTTTACAAGTCATACATGAGTGTATGAGACAGTGCTACCATCTGAAAAGCTAAAATGCACTAACATATAAGCCCATGTTTATGTAACAAAATGATAGAAATATAAGCATTTGATATAGTTTGTATGTTTGTCCCCTCCAAATCTCATGTTGAAATGTGATCCCCAGTGTTGGAGGTTAGCCTGGTGGGAGGTGTTTGGGTCATGGAGGTGGATCCTTCATGAAGTGCCCTCCCTTCAGCAGTGAGATCTCACTCTGTTAGGTCATGGCTGTTTAGACATGGCTGTTTAAAAAAGGCTGGCTTCTGGCTTTGCCTTCTGCCATGATTGTAAGCTTTCTGAGGCCTCACCAGAAGCCAAGCAGATGCTGGCACCGTGCTTGTATAGCCTGCAGTACCACGAGCCAAATAAACATCTTTTCTTTACTATTTACCCAGTCTCAGGTCTTCCTGTATAGCAATGCAAACAGACTGATACACCATTCCATACACTTGTCATTGGAGAACTACTTTTCAGAATGATAGCAATTATATAATGTAGTTCACTATATTTGAAAATTTAATTTTAGTAGAGGTAGACAAATTGTCCCCAAAACTACTGCATCAACTGGCAATCCCATCAGTGATGTGTTAAAGGTTATAGTCTTACAAGTACTAAATATTACCAATCTTTATATTTTCTGCTAATTTGAAATGTTAAAAACAATCGTTGAATATGATTAAAACTGAGGTTAGGTAACCTTTTATATGTTTATTAAAGTCATAATTTGTTCATTTGTAAATTGCTTGTTCATATATTTGCTCACTTTTATCAGACTGTTATATTTTTCTTAATATTTTGTAAATGTTTGTGTGTTAGGAATCTTAACTCTTTACCTGTTAACATGATATAAATATTTTCTGTCAATCCATCATTTATCACTACCTTACATTTATGTTAACTCTTACACTGTGTAGAATTTTAAATATTTATGTAACAGAATATATCATTAATTTCCTTCATAGCTTCAGATGTTTGTTTCTGTTTGTATTTCATTTTCTTAGCTGATAAAAGCCCTCAACTTAAGATATAGAATTCTAATCTTTATTTTAATATATTTATAGTTATTTTTCACTAAAAGTTTAAGCCACATACATTTTTGTACATACAATCAGTAGAGCTCTAATTTTATTTTCTTGCAAATTAGCAGCCAGTTGTCTTAAACATATTTACTGAAGAGTCTATATTATCTATTCTCATTATTGGTATAATTGTTACTGCTGCTGAACCCTCTTTCATATCAGCTATTTCTGATGTTGTTGCTAGATAGTCCTACCAACAAATGTTTCTTGATTTTATTTCCATTTACCTCTTTTCCTTAAAGATGAAGCTAAAATTCCACCTCAACTATGGAATTCCCCTGACCATCACAGAAAACTAAAGTAACATAACTCATAAATCATTTTACTACAGATTTTCAATTAATTAAAATGGCTGATATTAGCAATCAATGAATCTTGATTGACATAAATACATAAAAATTGTTCTGCATCTAACGATGCTTTTCTTGCTTATTGATACCTTTGTATAAATACCCTTTAGTAAGAATCAAACTATTTTTTGTTTAGTGCCATGCTATCCAAACACATTAAAAATTGTTTTATGAAACATGATAATGCTGATGAAACAAAGAAAGAAAAACAAAAGAGAAAAAAACCTTAGGGTTTGGTTTCAGTTGTAATTTCTCTGGTTGAAATTATTTTTAAAAATTACAATTTCAACTTAATTGATGGCTGTTATTTTTCTTAAAAAACTCTGCAATAATTGACATTTTAAGTTCATATCACTTTTTAAATTTATTTTCATTTGTTAGGCCAAAATTAAGTTCATGGAATTTATAGTCACCATCTCTACTATTTTTTTTTTAGATTTCCATGCATAAAATGGAACTCACATGAAGTCCTTCAGTGAAGCTCTCCTGGGAGCAGAGGCATCTGTATGGCTGGCTTGTTGTGTCGCAGTTATCGGCATGACCATGGCACTGACATCTGCAAACATGAGCATCACACACTCCTAAGGAACACCAACTGAACTGTGAATGTATTTAAGGTCCTAGGACTATATACATTGTGTGAATTCAACAGGGAAGATTTTTGTATATTTAATTAATACAAAATCAGTTTCTCTTTAATCATGTGGATATCCATACAAGTTTTTAATTTATCTGGAAATACCAGAAGGACTGTCACCAATATCCAAACCAGTGTATTGTAAAGATAATTTTCAAGCCAACCTCTAAAGGGAAATGGAATTTTTTATATCTATACCAACCATGTACCAAGGGAAGGCATTTACTAAACTATTTAAAATATAGTTAAGAATATAAAGTTCAGGCTGAGCACGGTGGCTCACACCTGTAATCTCAGCATGTTGGGAGACTGAGGCAGGTAGATCACTTGAGGTCAGGAGTTTCAGACCAGCCTGAGCAACATGGCAAAACCCCGTCTCTACAAAAAGTGAAAAAAAAAAATCAGCTGGTCATGGTGGCACATGCCTGTAGTCCCAGTTACTTGGGAAGCTGAGATGAGAGGATCACTTGAGGCCCAGAAGTTGAGGTTGCAATGAGCCATGATCATGCCATTGCATGCCAGCCTGGGTGACAGAGCAAAACCCTGTCAAAAAAAAATAATAATAATATAAAGTTGACAATAAACTGCAGAATGCAGTTAACATATTTCAATTTTTTTGTTCTTTTTTTCCAAAGTTAGATGATGAATATTTAACAGTATTGCTTTGTTCATTATGCTATGACTTAGCAAATAAACAATGCTTATATACTGGTATTTTGGTCTGCTTTTAAAGACATATTTTATTCACAAGGCCTATCATTCCTCTAGAACAATCCATTCTAAATATACTCTATATGTACATTTCTATATTAGACAGTATGCTGCCTAGGTTTGCAGCTGTCATTTCTTTTTCAATATTGTGAGTCATGTTCTCAATTACGATCAGACATTTATAAACTACTTAGGGCATATCAGATCTTTCCATTAAAGAAAAACAAGTATTACCCATGGAACTGTGCACTATGAACTCAGGTAGTTCAAGATCTGTACTTAAAAACTTTCTGGTGCTATAGTTACAACTCCAAATTCAGCTCCATCTCTTTGCTTTTGAGAATATTTGAAAATTATATTCCAGAACAAATCAAGTAAAACATTGGGTAAATCACTTCTAAGTCAGATTCAGAGTATCATAGCTTCTAAAAGCAACAGCTTTTGAAAATCAATTCCTGTATATATATATATATGTATATTTATAAAATATGTTTTATATATATATATAAACAATGTTATATAGAGAAAAGACTCACATACAGATCTTCCCCTAAAATCTTAGAGAATGAAATCATTTCAAAATGTAAAGCTTGAAATCTGGCTTGCTCTGACATCTTAATGTGCTGTTAAGACAATAAGTATGACAAAAACCTTGTTGAAAACAAAATTCATAATAATACCTCCCACTAATGGTGATTTCATCCACTGCATAATATCTGTGTCTGAGGTTAACAGCAGTCTCAGTTGTATAGTACTGCCCATGAAAATGAAACCTTATTTGCGTGGCTTTTACGAACTCTTGAAGAGATGGGGTATTATAGAAGTCATTGTATCCAGGACGATAATTTGGTCCAGGTGTCAGGATGCTAAATGTGACATTGCCACGGGAATATGGAGTAAAACTGTTAATGAAAGAAATTAGATGTCATGAAAATCTATTCACATTTTTGGCAAAACAGAAATCAAAATGTTGAGAAATTACTACACAGTATCAATAAAAGCTTAAATTCTTCATTCTAGGAAAAGCATATTCCATATATTTCATATATAAACAATACAGGATTATCATAGAAAGCCACACTAAAACAGTTCCTTGAAAACATAATGAAAATTCTATTTACACAGATAACTTGCTAAACAATCTGAAAATCAGATTGTGACACACCAGTGAGATTGAAATAAGGTCACTCTAATGTCTTTTACAGGAACTTTAAACATAGTTTTAAACCCAATTTAGGGATAAGACTTAGGAGAATCTGCCCAAGGAAGTTGGTGGTGAAGGGAAGTCTACCCCAGCCTAGAGAGCTAGCATACTTGTATGTTATTAATAACCAATCAGTCTATTAAATTAATTGTTTAAAAATATTCATACTTGGAAAGCTGAAGACAGTTGACAGAATCAGGTTTTTCCAAATCTCCATTGTTTTTCATTCCAAAAGCACCACAATTTCTGGCAAAATATTGCCAGTCCTCCCAATCTAAACTATTTTCCTTCTTCCTTTGAATCCTTATTTCCGTTGGTTGTGGACTAAAAAACTGAATGATAATATAAAACACCTGAAAATGGAAAGTTAATTAATGTAATTAAAGTTTTAAGTTTAACCATCAGTATATATCAAAAGATGGAATTATTAGATTCAAATATATTGGCTCACTTCATCATAATTATAGTTATCAAATATGTATTAGACATCCAGAAACTTCATAGCCCTATGGTAAAAGCAACATATTCTATAATTGTGTATCTGTCCATTTGCTCACAGATTTTATAAATCAACATGCAAATAAAGACATAAACAAAGAATATTACTTCTATGAAATAAATGCCATATATATAGACTTCTTAAGTAATTTAGAAAAAGCACCTTAGTTTGTATTAATTTTTGATACTTAATAAAAATAATTATTTTCAACATTTCATAAATATCATTTTGATACAAATCTCAAACATAAGTCCCTACATGTTGTCTTTTAGGTATTTTTATTGCATACATTATAATACACTACTTTAATGAGGCAAGGTTCAATTGCCTAGTTCAGTTTTTACCTTGTAGTGGGTTGAATTGTGTTCCCAAATAGATATGTCCAAGTACTACTGTCCAAACCTGTAAATGTGACTTTATTTGTAAATAGGGTCTTTGCAGTATAATTAAGGATGTCAATATGAGATCATCCTGGGTTTAATAGGGTGGGCCTTATATAAGATAAAGAAAAGGAATAATTGATGCTCACAGAGAATCAAGGAAGGACACCATGTGAAAATGGAGGCAGAGATTGAAGTTGTGGTGCCACAAGCCAAGTAACACCAAGGGCCACCAGGAGCTGCAAATGGCAAGGAGGGATCCTCCTCTGGAACCTTTAAGGGAATGTAGCCCTGCCAACATGTTGATTTCATATTTCTGGTCTCTAGAACTGTTAGGGAATATATTTCTGTTGTTTTAAGACATGAAGTTTGTGGGCATTTGTTGCAATAACCACAGGAAATTAATGTACACCTTATTGTTTCTCATTACCTGATACTGTCCATTTTCCAAGTCAACTGAAATAGTCACTCCTTGATTAAGCTGTGTAATGTTTGTAAACACATTTGAAACCCATGAAGTACCAACATCATTATCATTGACAAAAGAGAGAGGATGGGCTTCAGGATTCAACCGTGACACTCTATTATCAGCTGTGTCTCCTGCGTCATTAGGAATGCAATACCGCTGTGCCAAAGGGTGGACCCGTGGGTGGCTGCCAGGGCAACGGCAATGTGATTGGGCATGCAATCTGAGAAGATCTCCAGAGAAAACTTCCAGAACCTCTCTGTGGGAGTCAAGAGGGAGACGGTAAGGACAAAGAGCTTAACAGTAATAGAATTTCTAAGAGTTGTTACAAATGAATGTCACTCGTTTAGTGCTTTCATGAGTATCCATTTAGCTTTAATAATTTTAGGCATGAAACATAAAATAAAACTTATTTTTGGCCAAATAAATTCATTATCATAAAATGTATATCAAAATCTGCACATTTTAATATTAACTTTTTATTTATATCAAGAGGCATGCATAAGCCCTTGTCTGATTATTAAGATACTTATTTAAACACCACAATATTTTACTGTGTCTATTTGTGATAATATAGAAATTATCACATTTACTTAGGTTGCTAAACTAACTTCTGAGAGCGAACAATAATATATGGAAAATAATGAGAGTTATAGATAATGTTTTCAGTTCATCCATGGGAAAGAAGTACGAAAGCAAGTATCATTTTATCTGCTTCTGTTTTAAGTGAAGGACTGAGGCCAAGGCCATTTGTCAATGGTTTCCTGTGACTCATCAGTACAGATCCTGACATCCTGTAATGCTTCATTGGCTTCAGATCATATGGCGGCTGCCAACAGTCAAAGAATGCCAATTCCAGGTAGATATATTTAATTTTTCCATTAAGGGCAATATACTTGTTCTAGACCAGAATTAGTCATTCTATTTATAGGCATTCTTCCACATAGCACCTTCCCAGACATTTCAGGTAGGCCAAAATTAGTAACCAAAGTCTTACCAGAGAAACCAGGCTTTTCCTCTCAGACCCCAGTGGAGCAATGAAGGAGTCAGGCAGCTTTTCCATTCATTAAATCGCATGAAGTCATACCTTCTTTAAATCTCATCAATACTTTTCAACTGATACCAAGTTTTGAATGGGACCAAAAGCCACCAGTATAGAATCCAGTATAAAATCTTTTACTCCCAAGGAAAAACTTTATTCCCAAAGAACTACTACAACATTGCCCTTCAGCATTTTAGACAAAGGTGATCTAAAATATAGTAAGGCTGTTGGCAGTAAATACACCTAACACTGTGTTTCAGGGCTATGGCACCCCTTATTGTGGCATACCTTGATTATATAGCCTGGTAAGAAAGAATGTTTATATTGTTAATGATCTGCCATGGACTAAAAACCACATCAAAAGCAATGCTTCTAAATTTACAAGGGCTAGTCTTCTCATTCGGAAACCCACCACACTAATTTACATCTGCCTTGAAGAAATATGAATGAACATTCTTCTTTTTGATTTTTAATAGAAGTAAGATCAACTCATCCATACAACAATATACTATTATACCATGATAACATAAGCTGAAGAAGAAAGTTCAAAGGCATCCTAAGCAGAATTTCACTTAAATTTTTTAAAATTCTGTGTGCCTTTAAGAAGCCCTAAGAAAGATTTCCCATCTACTCTCAAGATAAGGAAATAACGTCATTAAAGCTAGCCTGAGTCTATATAATTATTTGTTCACTGAAAATAGGAAAATATATCACAATACTTCAAATGCTCATTCTTCTTGTCTCCAAGTCTAATAGACCAGTCTCTTGAGAATTTCCCATATATCAAAATAACTAATCATATTTATTGTTCTACATTCTCTAGTAGGTATAAAGTCAACAAACCAATTTAAAAAAGGCAGATGTAGAAGTTTCTCAAGTATTGTTAATAAAAACTACCTCATATAGAAAATTTAAACATTGTATTCCAAGTTTTATAAAATGTTCAAATATCAAGTTTTCTTACAGAATATCCTTAGGAAAAATGTGATCAATTTCATATTACAAGGTGTTCCCCAAGAGTAGTACTAGTGAAAAACAACCATAGACTAAGCCAAAGCAAACACTGTAAACATTAATTAGGTGAAGTTTGCCAAATGCTATAAAGATAAAAAATGGTATAATCTACATGGTATTATTATTTAAGTGAATTCAGCATTTATCCTTACTGTTCTTGAGGTTTACAATGCAACATCTGCTTACCTGTTTGTAAGTGCCACTTGGTATAATCGAAAATCTTGCATTCTTCCGACAAACTGCTCTAAGCCTGCAAATACACACATGTACATAATATGAGAATTCTCTGTTTACCAAGCAATACCTGACAAGTATTTAAGTGATATTCCTTTGAAAATTTTAAGGTTAAAAAGATATTTATGTTACTGCCCTTTGAAACTTTTACAGATCAATCTCTAGTTTGCTAATTCCACATTAATAACAAAAATAATCATAGTTATCTCCATGGACATTGTAGGACTTAAGTCAAAGTGAATACTTTGGCCAGCTTATTTACTGATTGAACTCATGGCTTTCTCCAGAAGTCCCTTCCCAAGTCAAATTTCTCTCTAGTTTATAACTCCATAAATATATTATCTCATCAGCCCTAAATTTGATTGTCATCTGCTTCCGATTGCAATTTCCAGAGTATTTGCAATGCCAGAAGGAAGATTCCTCACTCTCACATCCCACCTGTTATAGCTCCAAGCTCCAGGCTATCTGTTTGGGTCCTCTCTAAAGTTAAATTAATGTCTGTTCTAGAAAATCTCCAAATGAGGACTCATCGAAGACTTCCTGCTTGTGGGTTCTGTGTCATTCACATATATCAATAGTATCATAGTTCACTCTCAGAATTTTATTGCCTCAGGGAAAATCTTCTAAGAAAACCAGGTTCAAAGACCAATCTACTTTGAATGAGGTGACCTTTCAAGGCAAATGTAGCTATCAACCTTAATCCACATGGTATTATTTTATTTGTTTGGCAAATATTTTTTCAGAACTTACTAAGACAAGCCCAAGAGAGTGGAGACAGAATAAAGCAGAAAAACTACCAACTCCAAGTTTTTTGTTATATTTTTAATAACAAAATTTATTTCAATAATTATTTCAATAGTTCTAAAAAAATAAAATTGGAGCAATTTTAATTCATCAAATGACCATTTCCCCAATGTGTTTTTTCTTTTAACTATTGTTTTCACTCTGTCTTGATAGAGTTTTAAAGAATGTTTGATTTATGTTTTCTGCTGCTCCTTGGTGGTTGCTTGGAGGAAACTGGGACAGAGTAAGGATATAGCTGATAAATAAAACATGGAGAGGAGAATTAGCACACAAAGTAGTCTGAGATAGTGATCTCAGAATCAGGAAGAAACTCACAAGCAAAGTGTGAGACTAGGAGTCTAAAAAGAGTATGTGTCTGTGTGTGAGTGTGTGTATGCATATATTTGTGTATATTCATATATTTACATGTTATATTTATATTGAATAATATATTTGAGAAAATAACCAAAATATTATATATTTCTTCATTAGTGTATTCTCAGTTGATATATTCTAAGAAAAATACAGTTATAGGCTCTCCCTTTCTGCCCATTAGTCTCAGTCTTCCACATACCCCATGAGCTGAGGCCCACAGGAAGATGTGCTCTAGGCAGCCTCCTGCTCTGACTTTCCCATAGGGAGAGTTTTTCTACTCTATCTGTCCTAAAACAGGCAGCTGGCACAAGTGCAAAGAACTGTTCCTCCAAGTGGTGTTATGAAGACAAAACAAAATCTACTAAAACTTTGCAGAAATCTTTAGAAGATTTCCAACACAAATTGTTCTAAAATTTATAATTAGTTACAAGAAATAAGAAAACATGGTAAAATATTCTTTCAGTTAATTGGCCATCCAGGCAACATGATCTATGATCAATTGACCTGGATCCAGGATCTAGAGTTAAACAAAGTAGAGAATGGTTGAAGGATGGACATGTCATTCTTAGAAGAAAGATGAGAAGAATACATGCAAATACAGCAAAGCCATTGTGTGCCTATGCTTTTATTTGGGGAGTAGGAAAGACGAATAGGAAAGTCACTCCTCATAGCATAAATTTTATTTGTGAGGTAAGAGATAATGTTGTCAAGGAAGCTGGGCCTGTGTCCCATTTGTTCTTCACCTTCAACTATCCCTAACCATGCTCAGTTCTTCCTCTCCTAGCATCCTTTACACCCCACACTGCTAATCTACAGCATGAATTTTTAATGCCCCACAACCTTCAGGCTCTCTCAGCCCTAAGGTTCCAATTTTGCCTCTGCTTCCAATTTTTCTGCCTCATACAGCCCTTAATGTCTCAGCTTTGAAATACTCCTTGTGGGGAACCTTCTGTGTCCCACTATAGTCCTAGGCATTCTCTTTCTGGGAGAAGCCACCCAGTTTGCAGTACTTTTGCATGGCAGCCCTAGAAAACTGACAGTCTTCATTTCCTATTTTTGTCAACACAATGAGCTATCAGGGAGAAAAAAAAAATTACCTGTATTTCACGTTATCCAATTTGCTTTCTCAGGATAAAATATTGTCTAAAATGTTTTATATAGAACCTCTAGGGAAATGTTTTATCTCAAAGAACCCAGATCATAATAAACAGGGGCTAGCCATTCATAATTTTGAAAGACTTACCATAACTGAAAGAGAGCAAAACTGAACACTGTGATGTTGCTAAAACCTGAACCATGGCTTTAAGTGTCAGGGTGGCTTCATTCTTTTATGTATTGATTCATTCACAAATATTTGTTGGAATCCTATTATGTGCCAGGCACTTTCACGAGTGCCAAAGGTACAATCAGTTAACAACAACAAAATACCCTTGCTTTTATGGCGCTTGCATTCACGTAGATAAACATAATGAATGAGTAATTCAAATAGTATATTAGAATGCAATATATTTTATGAAAAACAGAAGGATTACAGCAGGTTGGAGAGCACGGCTGGATTTTAGTGGGGATGTTATCTTTAAGAGAGGCCTCATTGAGAATGTGGCATTGACAGGCGAATGGGAATGAGTCATACATATATCTAGGGGCGAAATGTTCCAGGCAGGCATTAATAAGCACATAGACCTCTAAATCAGTATGCTTGGCATGTTAGAGGAGGTGCAAGGAGCTAGCATCCTGGAGCAGAATAAAAGAGGGGAGGTTATTAGAAGGTTAGGTCAGACAAGTAGCTGGCTGGGGGAAAGGGGAGGATGGAGGTACCAATTGTTATATATACAAAGTCTTATAGCCTACTGTAAGAAATTTGATTTCTAGTCTGAGTAAAATGGGAAGCCATTGGAGGGTTTTGAGAAGAGGAGTGATGTGATCTCAGGATTATTCAAAAGTTCTGAGACTAGAATATAGGAAGATAAGAGTAGAAGCCAAGAGGCCAGTTAGGAGGATATTACAGTCATATGTGTGAAAAATGTTGGCAGTCAGACCAGGGTATTAGAAGTGGAGGTATACTTTTCAATGCTGATAAATTAGAATTCACTCCCTATATTTTAATAATAACTAAAGGGAAGCTCTGCTGCAGAGGGATAATGAAATCTATTTTATTATCTATAAAATAAAGGGGCTGGGTTTTATAACCTTTAAAAACCATTTCAGTTTTAAATTTTGGAGTTTGCAATCATATCCATTGCCAAAGAATTCATATTTGAAGGAATTCTTCTTAAAAAAGAGTTACAGCAAGTTTTCTAAAGACCTAGAGTTAATGTGAATCATCCATCCCAAATAAAAGAATTACGATTTGAAGTGAGAATACTATCAAATATTTCAAGGACAGTCATAGAAATAAATTTTACTTATGCCTTTGCTACTTGCCAATTTTTTAACAACAGGTATTCATTGGGATAAACATTCCATAAAAATTCTTCTTTGAAAAATATTCATATGGCAAAGATATGTCTAAATTATATAAATTGATCAAGGAAATAGACATGACTCATACAAGAAAGACCTCATAGTTGTCTAGTCAGAAAATAGGTGATGACTGGAAAGAAGTTGTTATGCATTACAACTGGGTGGCACAACAAAACTAGTTAAATGGGAAAACGACTAAGCAATCCAACATATAAATCAGGGTAAAAACAGACAATAAGGCTAAGTAACAAATGCCACAACAATCAGAAGGAAAGAAATAAACTCTCATTTGCAGATAGCATAATTATCTACTCAGAAAATTTCCATGAATGTACATAAAAGCTATTAGAAATAACAAGTGAATTAGTTAATTTTGTTTGGTAGAAGTTAAATGCGTAATAATTTAATTTCTATATACTAGTGATTAACCAGTGGAAATTAAGACTTTTAAATACTATTTTATTAGCACTGAAAATGTGAAATATTAGTTATAAATCTAATAAAGCATGGCAATGTATACAGGTAAAAACTATAAGACATTGAGGAAACGAATAAAAGGACATCAGCAATGGCAGAGTGAAAACAATGGAAGATTCTGTCTTCCATAAAAGCAATGGGAACACTGGCAAAGAATATCACATCAACTTATTGAGAACTCTGGAAACAAACCAAAGACTTGCAACAATGTGGAGAGTGTTTATTTTTTAAATGACTGAATATTGGTAAGAACAACATGTTCTATGGCATTTTAGCTTTCCTATTCCCATACTCCTCTCTGCTACTCACTGGGAGCCCTGAAAATGAACAGTTTGCAATCAGGGTGAAAACCAGCAGCCTAGTTACCGCTAGAGGATCAGAATGGGAGTGGAGCTGTTTCAAAGCTCTATCCTCAGATGATTGTCATTATTCGATCTGCCTGGAAGTACCATGGAAAGCCCCACTAGTAAGGCTTGAATTGACTCAGAGTTCATCCACTGGAAACCGCATTTACTCTGTTTGTTTAAAACAATTATTTGTTAAAAATAATCAGTGGCAACTGCTTAACATTGCAGTTGACTCAGGCAGCAACAACAGTCAGAAGAAACAACAAACAATCCAAAATACTTAAAAGGAGAAGATGTGAAACATCATGTCCATAAGGGCTTTGCAAATCCTTAAAAAAATGCCTGCGAATCTACAAGATTATGAACATGCAAAAGGCTAAGTATGTGCTCAGGTATATGCACATGCTAAAGAAAGACCTGAGAAAGTCCTAAGGTCTCACCTCTGCTTGACTTTGAGGCTCTGCACAAGCAGGAAGTGGTGACTAAAGGAGAGTGTTAAATTGCCTCAGTGTTGATGGCATTCTGCAACATGTGTACAGATCTCTCACCAGAGACTGGAAAATGTATTGGTTCCAGGCATTTAAGAAATTCTCTGTTCAATCATTGGCTGACTACTAAGATAAGCAAACAATGACTTCATTTATCACATATGACAAAGAAACAGACTTCACAGAATTAGTTCAGGAAAGCCGCTAAACAAGCAAACAGTAGTAATAGTGACAAATAGCAGCAACAAAACAACTCTGGAAAGGGAAAAATCTGATTTCCAGATTTGCTACACTATGTGTTTAAAACGTCTGGTTTTCAACAAAGAATATGACATATGCAAAGAAACTCCTACAAACAATATACAGGGGAAGAAAAATGGGCAATGGAAATGGGTCAATTGCAAGCTCATACATTAAACTTACTAGACAAAGACTTTAAATCAACTATTTTATATATGTTCAAATAACTAAAAACAAAGTGTCCAAAGAACTAAAGCAAAGTATGACAATGATGCTTTAGAAAATATAGAATATGAGAAAAGAAATAGAAAATTTTTAGCCAGGCATGGTGGCTCATGCCTGTAATCCCAGCACTTTGGGAGGCTAAGTTGGGAGGATCATGAGCCCAGCAGTTTGAGACCACCCTGGGAAACGTAGTGAGACCTCATTTCATCAAAAAAAGAAAAAATAAATAGAAAATAGAAAACTTTCAAATGAAAAATTCACTAGCAGAGCTCACTAGCAGATCTAAATGATCAGAAGAAATAATTAGTGAACTTGAATACAGGTCAACTGAGATTATTCAGTGTGAGCAATAGACAGAGAAAGAATGTTGAGAAATTAACAAAGCCCCAGAAAGCTGTGGGACACCATCAAGAGTACCAGCATAGGCATAATGGGAGTTTTAGAGAAGAGGTAAAAGGACTGAAAGAATATTTAGAGAAATAATTACTAAAAACTTCTGAAATTTGATGAAAACTATTAATCTACACGTCCAAGAAGCTCAATGAACTGCAAGTGGGATAAATTCAAATAGATCCACACCCTAGGCACATTAAAAATCAAACTGTTGAAAGACAAAGACAAAGAGAAAATCTTGAAAGCAGCAAGTGAGAAAAGGCCATCTCCTACATGGGATCTTCAATAAGATTAACCACAGATTTCTTGTGAAGAAACCATGGCGTCCAGAAAGGAGAGGAATGACATATTTAAAGTCCTAAAAAAAATAACTGTACACCAAAAACTATTTTTTCCACCAAAACTCTCCTTCAAAAATGCAGGATAAATTAACATTTTCCGATAAAGAAATATTGAGAGGTTTTATCACTACCAGACTTGCTCTACAAGAAATACCAAAAGAAGTCCTTCTGGCTGATATGATAGGATATTAGAGAGTAATGTAATCTGGATGAAGAAATAAAGAGTACCTGTAAAGGTAATTAAATAGGTAAATATTTAAAAAGATTATAAATGTATTTTTACTGTAATTCTTTTTCTTTCTCACATTTGTTTTAAAAGATGACTTTATAAAGCAATAATTATATATCTGTGTTGATGGGTACCCAATGTAAAAAATCTCCATAGACAATAACAGCACAAAAGAAAGCAGAGGGAATAAAAACTATATAGATGCAAAATTTTGTATACTCTTAAAATTAAGTTGGTATTAATTTGAATTAGATTTTTATGAATTAAGATGTTAATGATAACATCATGGGCAACAAACATAGTAGAATAAATGACAAGGGTATTAAATTATACACTAGAAAATAACTTTTTAACCCAAAGAAGACAGTGAAAGAAGAATAGAGAAATTTAGAAGACATAAATCATATTTAAAAAAACCAACAGCAAAGTGACATTGTAACAACCTTATGAGTCACTGTGCTAAATGTAAATGGCTTAAGCACTTCAACCAAAAAGTAGATATTTACAAAATGGAAAAACAAACAAACATGACCCCCTATAGGAGTTCTGCAAGAGACAAACTCTACATTCGAGGAAACAAATAGATTGAATGTTCAAGAATGAAAAGAAAGATACACCACACAAACAATAACCAAAAGAGAGCTTGAGCTCCTATGCTAACATCAGACAAAATAGACTTTAGACAAAATTGTTAGTAGAGACAAGGATATTTTAAGATATCAATCCATCAGGAAAATAAAACAATTATAATCATGTATGTGTCTAACAACAGTAAAAATGACAAACTTAAAGATTTAAAGAGAAAAATTCACCACTTAACAACAATAGTGGAGACTTCAATATCCTACTTTCAATCATGGAGAGAGCAACTACACTGAATATAAACAGAAATGGAAGACCTGAACGACTTTATAAACCAATTAGACTTAACAGACACCAACAGAACACTCCACCCACCAACAACAGAATACAAACTCTTCTCAAGTGCATATGGTACATTCTCCAGGATAGATTATATGTTAGGCCATAAAACAAGTCTCAATAAATTTAAAATAACTGAGATCATGCAAAGTATATTCTTGGATCATAATAGAAAAAATTAGAAATCAATAACAGAAGCAAATTTGTAAAATTAACAGATATGTGAAAATTAACCCATTCCTAATAACTAATGATCAAAGAAGAAATTACAAAAAGATTTTAAAATCCTTTGAGATTAATGGAAGTGAACATGCAACATATCACACTTTATGGGATTTAAGTAGTGTTTAAAGTGATATTTAGAGCTGTAAACACTTATATTTAAAGAGAAATTTATTAAATCAATAACCTAAACTTCTACCTTAAGAAACTAGAAAAAGAAAAAAAAACTCAACCTAAAGCTAGCAGAAGAAAAGAAATTATAAAGATTGGAGCAGACAAATAAAATAGAGAATAGAAAAACAACAAGAAAAACAACAAAAGTTGATTGTTAGAAATTATTAACAAATTTGACAAACATTCAACTAGACTAGCCAAGAAAGAGGTGACTCTAATGATTAAAATCAGGAATTAAAAAAGGGAAATTACAACTGACTTTGCAGACACAAAAAAGGATCATAAGGGATACTATGAACAACTGCATGCCAAAAATTAGACAACCTAGATAAAATAGACAAATTCCAAGAAACACACAAATTATGTAAACTGACTCAAGAAGAAATTAGCAATCTGAATAGATCTATATCACTAAAAGAGATCAAATTAGTAATTTTTAAAAAATTTCCACAAAGAAAAGCTTAGGACCAGATGCCTTCATTGGCAAATTCTAGCAAACATTTAAAGAAGTAGCACCATTACTTCACAAGCCCTTCCACAAAATAGAAGAGGAAGAAACACTCTCCAAATTATTCTATGAAACCAGTATTACCCTAATACCAAAAACATCAAAGACATCAAAAGAAAACTATAGGCCAATATGCCTTATGAATACAGATGCAAAAGTCTTCAACAAAATTCTAGTGAACCAAATACAGTACTAACAAAAAGGATTATACACCATGTGCAAGTGGAATTATCACAAGGAGGCAAGGCTGGTTCAATGTACGAAAAGTAATCAAGTAATACACAAACTTGGAAAAATAAAGGACAAAAACCACATGATCATCTCAGTAGTTACATTGTCAAAGTTAACACTTCATGATAAAAATTTTAAAAAGCAACTAACTATTAAAGAAGGCAACTTCCTCATCTAATAAAGGGTATCTGTGACAAACCAACAGCTAACATCATATTTAGTGGTGAAAAAATGCTTTTTCCCTAAGATCAGGAACAAGATAACAATGTCCACTTTTGTCACTTCTAGTCAACATTTTTCTGTAGTTACCAGACAGGGCAAATAGGCAAGCAGAAGAAATAAATCTTTCCATATTGAAAAAGTAGAAGCAAAACTATCTCTTGTACATAGAAAACTCTAAGAAATCTACTAAAATCTATTAGGAATTATAAATGAGTTCAGCAAAGTTGCAAGTTGCAATATCAATACATGAAAATCAATTGCATACCTACTATAGTAGCAATGAAAAAGCTGATAAGAAAATCATACACAGTCCACTGTATTTTAACTAAGTGGCAAAGAAAATTAAATGGAAAAAGAATACTCTTCTTTCCAAGAACGGTACTGGAATATTGGATATCTTATGTTTTTTAAAGTACCTCAAACCATATCATGCACCTTATGTAAAAGTTTAACTCAATATGGATAATAGAACTAACCTAAAACTATAATATAGCTAGAAAAAATTACAGGAAAATTCTTTGTGACCCTGACTTGGGCAAAAATTTCTTTGACAAACATCAAAAACACAATCATACAAGAAGATATATAATCGTGGCATTGGATTGGATAACCTTGACAAATTTCTTTAGGAAAGACCCTGATGAATTGATTCAGATTTCCTTAGGAACAAGGTAGAAGTTGAAAGAGCTGAATAGTCTGTGGGCATCAAATGTCTACAATTCAGTCACAAGTAAGAGCTACCAGAAATATTACAACAAAGAAATGCCCAGAAATAGCAGCCAGAGACAGATCTTAGGATATGCATCAAAGTACTCTATGTATTTTAGGGGAAAAGTGTTTTAAAATATCTTAATATTAATGATGATGACAATGACAGCTAATAACTATTGCATACTGAGTAGCAGGCCCTGTTCCGTGTGCTTTATGTATATTATTTTATTTAATCCTCATAAAAACAATATGGAAAGATATTCTTTTGATCCTAATTTTAAAGATGAGGAAACTGAAGCATATAGATATTAAGAAATTTGCCCAAGGTAAAACAGGTCATAAATGGGAGAGCCGAAACATGTTCTCAAGGACAGTAAAAGAAAGGAAAACCACAGGACCAATCTCACTTGGTACCATAGGCATGAAAATTATATCTCAACAAATTAAATCTGCCATGTCTTAAAAAATACATCATATACAAACAAATAGAAAACCCTAAACAATTAGGAATAGGTGGGAAACTTTTTAACGTGATATGGCAAACATCTTATTTAAAGGAAAAAATGTAAAGCCATTTCTATTAAAGTAATGACAAGTTGAGGATGCTTGCTCTCACTGCTTTTCTTCAACATCGATAAAGGAATGTCTAGACCTCACAATCAGACAAAGAAAAGAAGTAAAATCCATAAGAATTAGAATGACATGAATATATTATTTGCAAATTACATGGTTTTCTACCTCAACAATTCAAATAAATCTATAGTCAAATATTCTAATTAATGTGTTCCAAAATGGTGTTGGAAATAAGAATGATATATAACAATTTATAATATTTCTTTATATCAGCAATAAATATAAAATGCAATTTAATAAAAGATACTATTTACAATAGCACCAAAACCTTGAGATACCTAGGAATAAATTTTATATTTATCCCTTTTATTATGTTATAAATTTTTGTTTATAGAAATTTGTTTATAGAAATTTATTAAAAGACATAAAAGAAGATCCAAATAAATAGAATGATATACTATGATCATGGAAGAAAAAAATCAGCATAACAATATAAATGCTCCCTAAGCTGTTGTATAAATTTAATTCAATTCCAATAAAAAATCTCAATAAAGATTTTTATATAAACTGATCCTAAAATTCATTTGGAGGAGTAAGACCTAAGAACAGCTGAAGAAGATTGGTAAGAAGGAATCCATTACAAGATATCAAAAGTTAATCAAATGCTATAGCTTTTGGCAAGAAGTTAATGAAATTGACCTCTGAAACAAGATGTTAAACACACAACCATCAAATTGGAGCTTGATACAATAGAGGTGGCTTTAAAAATCAGTGAGGAAATAATGTGTGTTCAATAAAAATCAGTGGGACAAGAATGTGCCAATAAAGATAAGTTAAAATTAAATATCTACCTCACACATTATACAAACATTAATTTCAGTAAAAATAGAAGGCTATATATATCAGGATAAAAAAGAATTTCTTAAGTAATACATAAAACTATCTGAACCATAAAAAGTAACCGATATATTGGCCAATGTTAAAATTTAAAACTCTTGTGTGACAGACCAAAAATACAAAAAATTTTAAAAGTCAAACCACTGAAGGAAATATTTTTACAATCAATATAATTATAACATGTAAAATGCAGATTATAAGCATAACTTTTACTGACAAGGAAATGCAATGGAAAATTTAACTAAAGCTATACCAGAACAAGCAATTCACAGAGGCAAAAACACAAATGCCATATGTTTCAATATTTTAATAGTTACTAAAGAAATTAAAATTAAAACAAAAATAAGGGAGTATTTCATACTCATGATTTTGGCAAAAATGTTGGAAAACAAAACATATTGATAACACAGGCAAATGGGTATTTTACCTGTTGCCGTAGGAAGGCAAATTGGTTCAACCACTTTAGATAACAGTTTGGTGATTTAACAAAGTGGGAGATAAGAATATTTGAGAAGGCTACGATACTTTTCATAGTGCTTTTTCTATGGAAATTCTCACAAATGCACACAAGGAGACATACAAAATATTAATTGCAACCTTCTATAAATTACATAAAGAGAAAAGCTAACTCTCCACATGGAAACAAATACATAATCCATACATTTTTTTAATAAAGTGAAATACTAATAGAGAAACTAAAATGAATGAACAAAATATCAAAAGGGGTAATTCTCAAAAAAATTATTTATGAAAAAGGCAAGTTGAAGATATACTATGTATTTTTATATATGTGCATATGTATATATATGAGCACTTACATAAATACTAACAACATAAAGATAATAGCATATATTATATTATTTTGAGATACTTACATATTGAACTATTTGAAGTAGCCAATGTTTGACCATTTTTAATCTATAAGAATGGCAATTGTATATTTTTCAATCTAATGATAAAAGTATAAGAACACACATGACAATGATAAATGTAAATGCAGAATGTGGGAGGAGGCTGTTGATGAATTTTTTAAAATTGTTTAAACATACTTTGAAATTTCAAAGCCATAAATGTCTAATACCTGGAAAAATCGCTGATATTTTTCAAAGTTATTGGTAAACACTCCTCAGCAAATGCAAAAGAACTGAAATCATAACAATTTCTCAGACCACAATGCAATCAAATTAGAATTAAGATTAAAAAACTCACTCAAAACCACACAACTCCATGGAAATTGAACAACCTACTCCTGAATGACTCCTGGGTAAATAATGAAATTAAAGCAGATATCAAGAAGTTCTTTGAAACTAATGAGAACAAAGAAACAACATACCAGAATCTCTGGAACACAGCAAAAGCAGTGTTAAGAGGGAAATTTATAGCACTAAATGCCCACATCAGAAAGCTAGAAAGATCTCGAATTGACACTCTAGCATCACAATTAAAAGAACTAGAGAAGCAAAAGCAAACAAATAAAAAAAATCTAGGAAAAGAAGAAACAACTAAAATCAGAGCAGAACTGAAGGAGAGACATGAAAAACCCTTCAAAAAATCAATGAATCCAGGAGCTGGTTTTTTTTTTTGAAAAAAAAAATAGACTGCTAGCTAGACAAAGAAGAAAAGAGAGAAGAATCAAATAGACACAATAAAAAATGACAAAGGGGATAACACCACTGACCCCATAGAAATACAAACTACCATCAGAGAATAGTATAAATACCTCTACACAAATAAACTAGAAAATCTAGAAGAAATGGATAAATTCCTGGACACATAAACCCTCCAAAGACTAAACTGGGAAAAAGTCAAATCCCTGAATAGACCAATAACGAGTTCTGAAACTGAGGCAGTAATTAATAGCCTACCAACCAAAAAAAAAAAAAAGCACAGGACTAGACAGATTCACAGCTGAATTCTGCCAGAGGTACAAAGAGGAGCTGCTACCATTCCTTTGAAATTATTCCAAACAATTGAAAAGGAGGAATTCCTCCCTAACTAATTTTATGAGGCCAGCATCATCCTGATACCAAAAACCTGGCAGAGACATGACAAAAAAAAAAAAAAAAAAGAAAAAGAAAAAAAAAAAAGAAAACTTCAGGCCAATATCCATGATGAACATTGATGCAAAAACCCTCAATAAAATACTGACAAACCAAATCCAGCAGCACATCCTTATCCACCACGACCAAGTTGGCTTCATCCGTGGGATGCAAGGGTGGTTCAACATACACAAATCAATAAACATAATCTATCACATAAACAGAACCAATGACAAAATCACGTGATTATCTCAATAGATGTAGAAAAGGGCTTCAATAAAATTCAACACCCCTTCTTGTTAAAACTCTCATTAAACTAGGTATTGATGGAACATATCTCAAAATAATAAGAGCTATTTATGACATACCCACAGACAATATCATACTGAATGGGCAAAAGCTGGAAGCATCCCCTTTGAAAACTGTCACAAGACAAGGATTCCTTCTTTCATCATTCCTATTCAACATAGTATTGGAAGTTCTGGCCAGGGCAATCGGGCAAGAGAAAGAAATAAAGGGTATTCAAACAGGAAAAGAGGAAGTCAAATTGTCTCTGTTTGCAGAAGACATGATTCTATATTTAGAAAATGCCATTGCTTCAGCCCCCAAATTCCTAAAGCTGATAAACAACTTCAGCAAAGTCTCAGGATACAAAATCAGCGTGCAAAGATCACAAGCATTTCTATACACCAAAAATAGACAAGCAGAGAGCCAAATCATGAATGAACTCCCATTCACAATTGCTACAAAGAGAGTAAAATACCTAGGAATACAGCTAACAAGGGATGTGAAGGAGCTCTTCAAGGAGAACTACAAACCACTGCTCAAGGAAATAAGAGAGAACATAAACAAATGGAAAAACATTCCATCGTCATGGATAGGAAGAATCAATAACATGAAAATGGCCATACCGCCCAAAGTAATTTATAGACTCAGTGCTATTCCCATCAAACTACTATTGACTTTCTTTACAGAATTAGAAAAAAACTAATTTAAATTTCGTATGGAAATAACAAAGAGTCCATATAGCCAAGACAATCCTAAGCAAAAAGAACATAGCTGGAGGCATCATGCTACCTGTCTTCAAACTATACTAAAAGGCTACAGTAACCAAAACAGCATGGTATTGGTACCAAAACAGACATATAGACCAATGGAACAGGTCAGAGACCTCAGAAATAACACCACACTTCTACAACCATCTGATCTTTGCCAAGCTGGACAAAAACAAGCAATGGGGAAAAGATTCCCTATTTAATAAATGGTGCTGGGAAAACTGGCTAGCCTTATGCAGAAAACTGAAACTGGACATTTTCCTTACACCTTACACAAAAATTAACTCAAGATGGATTAAAGACTTAATTGTAAAACCCAAAATCATAAAAACCCTAGAAGAAAACCTAGGCGCTACCATTCAGGACATAGGCATAGGCAAAGATTTCATGTCAAAAATGCCAAAAGCAATTGCAACAAAAGCAAAAATTGCCAAATGGGATCTAATTAAACTAAAGAGCTTCTGCACTACAGAAGAAACTATCATCAGGGTGAGCAGGCAACCTACAGAATGGGAGAAAATATTCACAACCTATCCACCTGACAAAGGTCTAATATCCAGAATCTACAAGGAACTTAAACAAATGTACAAGAAAAAAACAAACAACCCCATCAAAAAGTGGGCAAAGGATATGAACAGATACTTCTCAAAAGAAGACATTAATGCAGTCGACAAACATTTTTTTAAAAAGCTTAACATCACTGATCATTAGAGAAATGCAAATCAAAACCATGAGATACTATCTCATTTCAGTCAGAGTGGCGATTATTAAAAAGTCAAGAAACAACATGCTAGTGAGGCTGTGGAGAAATAGGAACACTTTTACACTGTTGGTGGGAATGTAAATTAGTTCAACCATTATTGAAAACAGTGTGGTGATTCCCCAAAGACCCAGAACCAGAAATGCTATTTGACCCAGCAATCCCATTACTGGGCATATACCCAAACGAATATAAATTATTCTACTAGAAAGATACATGCACACGTATGTTTACTGCAGCACTATTTACAATAGCAAAGACGTGGAACCAACCCAAATTCTCATCAATGATAGACTGGATAAAGAGAATGTGGTATATATACACCATGGAAAACTATGCAGCCATAAAAAGGAGTGAGATCATGTCCTTTGCAGAAACTTTGATGAAGCTGGAAGCCATCATCCTTAGCAAACTAACACAGAAACAAAAAACCAAACACCACATGTTCTCACTCATAAATGGGAGCTGAACAATGAGAATACATGGATGAAGGGAGGGGAACAATACACACCAGGGCCTGTCAGGCATGGGGAGGCGAGAGAGACCATCAGGACAAATAGTTAATGCATGCGGGGCTTAAAACCTAGATGACAGGTTGATAGGTGCAGCAAACCACCATGGCATGCATATACCTATGTAACAAACTTTCACATTATGCACAAGTATCCCAGAACTTAAAGTGAAATAAAAAAATTTTTTAAGTTACAAATGCTAAACTCAATAAATGGAAATAAAAACAAATCAAGTTATTAAGACTAGCTGTGTCCTTGAAAACTAAATTACAACTAGAAGTAAAGTAATAATTGGCACAGATGCTTATAAATAGATATAGCCACCCATAGATTATAAAGAACTAAAGATAATTTCTTGTTAAATTTTTAGAAAAAATTCTAATATGATATCAAAATGACAATCTTCATTATTTTCAAAACAATAAAGCTTAAAAGACTAGCTGGGCATGGTGGCTCATGCCTATGCTTTGGGTGGCCGAGGTAGGAGGATCGCTTCAAACTGGACTGGACAACATAGCAAGAACCATCTCTACAAAAAAATAAAATAAAATAAAAATTAGCCAGTCATGGTGGTATGCATCTGTAGTCCCAGCTACACAGGAGGCTATGACAGGAGGATTACTTGAGGCTGCACTAGGATGTGATCATGCCACTGCACTCCAGCCTGCGCAACAAAGCAAGACCACACATCTAAAAAGACAGACTGAGTCTTTTGACAATACGATTAATAGATTTATATATGTAAAAAAACAAATTCTCAATGTGGTACAATAAAAAATAGATCTGTGTCCATTCAACCAAAACATGGTAACAGCCTTTCATTATTTCTATTAATAACTCAAATTGAAATTAAAATTAAAATTATGCATCATGGGGTCAGGTTAATTATCTGATCTCTGTTTAGTGTGACACTAAGAATATTTTATTTTGAAACAAAATGAAAATCAAATAATAAAAATCTAAGTTTTTAAATATGATGTCTCTAGAATGAAGAGCAAAAGCAGTTTATTTATTTTTAATGCTCATTACAGTAAGGGTTTTATGCCAAAAAATTACCATATGTTTTCTGCTTTAATTATCATTGTTGTTAAGATTTTTAGACATTGGGGGTGCTGCTCTACATGGAGTAGCCACTCTTTATTCCTTTACTTTCTTAATAAACTTGCTTTCACTTTACTCTATGGACTCACCTTGAATTCTTTCTTGAGTGAAAAAGAATTTTTTTAAGATGTTCTTAGATACATATTTTAGGATTTTTATTGCTGATTACAGATTTAAAAGTATGAAATGTGCATTGCTTGGCAAGTAACACAAGTAATTCTTTACTTATTCACATTTCCAATAAAAGCTTAAAGAAACAGACAAAAAATATAAAGGACAAGAGAAATACAAACGGCAATAGCTTCAAAACAAAAGGATTTAGTAACAGAAAGAGTCTCCACAGCTAGTGTCCGTCAAAATTTAAGATTATCCAAACTGTGCAAATGCTCAACTCAAATCAACATCATACACTAAACTATTAATACTTGTTCCTTGAAGTTGCAAACAAGAAGCCACCACATACATGTATGATCACACAAACCACCTAATTTGCTCAAGGTTCAGCTTAAAGCAACATTTAATATCCTTTACAAGATGGAATTTTTGACAAGTTCAAAAGGAAAACTTGCTTTGTTTTAATGTATCTCTAGGGGTCTGGATCTGGACCTCTTTCTGGTAACATCTTTCTGGTGAACCATGGAAGGGATAACACTGAGGAGACTCCCCTGACCCAAAGGAAACAGACTTCAGCACTTATTGGCTGACTCTGGGTAAGTGGGGTACATTTGTTCGGGTAAAGGATGGGAATGGGTTAGAGGCCTAATTTAGGGGTGTTAGAGTCTCTCTTAAGACAGAGGGGGTTAAAGGCCCCTCTTAATAAAAGACAAGGACACTTGACAGAACATGGATTCAAGGCCCAACTTAAGAAGGTTAGAGTCCTTCCTAAGATCTAGGGGGTTTCAGGCCCCTCTCAGTAAAGTCCCTCTCAGCTAATAATGGGTTTAGCAATATGAGATATTAACTGCTATTCTCGTTGGGTTAATCTGCCTTGCCCTCTTTGCTGATGGCTGTGGGTGACATAATTAGGCATGCACGTGATTGTGGGACTTGGGGAGCTTTTTCCTCCCAAAAGGGGGATGCTTGAGAGCTAATGGGACTACTGGAAAGGATCCCTTCATGACTGACAAGCGGCAGCCTGAACTTTTGCGCAATGAGAGGGTCTTTCTCTGGTATCCCTGAGTATTTTGCCTTCCCCACCCTGCTGTATGCAGCCAATGCTTTTCTTTCTTTCTCTCCTTTCCCTTTCTTACCTTTTCTCTTACTCAGGGTAACCATCTTGCCCAGAGACCACATGTTGAAACTTCTGGTTAGAGGTTGGATTAATGATGACAGGGTCCAACCAGGGGCAAATTTGAGCCTTGCTAGTTTGATATTGGGTGCTGAGCACAGTGGCTAATGTCTATGTCACACATATTTTGCTCTGGCCAGGACAGAAAAAAAGACAATTTTCCTTTGTGTTGCAGCTTGGCCCCCAGGGCTATGGTGCGGCAAGCTGGGTCACTAGGACTGCTCAGGAAAAGGGAAGCCAGAAGCCTGGCATGCCAGCAAAAGGGTAAGAATTTCTTACCAGTGAGACTTCTGTCCTCTCTCTCTCCACGCAAACTAGTTGAAAGAATGGTAAAAATGACTGTTTATCTCCTCTGTAAAGTTCTGATTAATGTGAAAAAGGATTTGTGAGGCTAATTTTAAGCTGTAGTGAATCTGTTGTACTTTGCACTGTGAATTTGTCTGTGTCTTTCCGTTAGAAAGAGGGGTACCTTAGGATAGAACACAAGCTTAGGACCCCATAAGCCTACTGTTCAAGAAGGCCCAGAAAACTGGTTAGTTATGTCCTTGGGAGCTTGACCTTGTGACCACATGGTGGTACTTTCTCTAGGTCTCTACCATCCAGAAAACAGGAATTTGGGCTTCATGTCATAGTTAGCTCTACAAAATTATCTTGAGCATTTAAAACCTTTGCAAGCTCAAAATTTGCTGCTCTAGATTCCTTCTGGGAAGAGCAATGGAAACTGCCCAGTGAGTAGCTCAGTAGCTAAGGCTTCCTTTTCACAATGGTGACCCAGGTTCAGGGTTCAATTCCCAGCTTAGGGAATGAGTCCTTTCTGGTTTGATATGTGCGTGAACATTTGTTGATTCTCTTCGCCTCAATGGTCTGTCTTGAATTTTCCTTTCTCTGAACACCTGGGAGGTTACCTTTGATAAAGTTCAAAAGCCAGAATTATTGACAGTTTTGCCTGGCTAAAGTCAGGTAATAAGAAATTTAAAAGGACTTTTTAAAAACAGCAGTACCATTAAAAGTCAGCTTAATTAAAGGCAGATATTTAAGTTCTAACAGCCTGGGACTCCTTGGGAAAAACAGGAGCACTACAGACCCCATTTTGAGAAAAAACATCTGTTTTCCTCATGAAACCCCAGGAATTGGAAATGGATAGATCCCTCTCAAATCTAAGGCTGTCTTGTGTTTTGCATTGCGTTATCTGATGTTTTTTACTTTTGGGGGTATCAGAAATCACTTTACATTATGAAAGAGCTTTGGTGTGCAATAACTAGGTAGGAAATAAACTTTTGAGAATGGCTAATGGCAGTTATGGAATACTTGGCTCTTTGCACATTTGGATCAGAGAAGCATGCTCTTGGTCACTCAGAAGTTATGGAAATGCCCCCACTCCCCACTGAGAGGTAAGAGTCCCATGGGAGATGGGGTAATTCCCTCTTTTTGGGATCTAGAATCTGGTATTAAAATGGAACCCTTAATTTCTGAAGATCGTTTGCCTTCCAGCTGTGCCTGCTTATTAGGCTTTAGAAACTGCACGCATTCCTGGCTTTGTTCCTCTAAGGCTCCACCCTGAAGCCAGTAATCCAGTTAAGAAACTGGAAAATGAAAAATCTTACTGGATCTTTTTCTGTCTGTGTATTTATACGTGCTGCATATGTGATATAAAAGAGCTTTGATTAATTGTTTTAAAAATAATAAGTGTCTAAATCAAATATTTTGTCAGAAAAGTAAAAAGTGTAATCCTTTCTAGTTCATGTGACTTTAGGAATGTTTGGGAAATAAAAACAGCCTTAAAAATTATTGATAAAATAAAGACATTTGGTCTAAATTAGGCAGGTCACATATTAAGTTTACTAAATGCTTTAAGGTCAGAAACTACTTCTTTGACTTTTGAAAATTGTTCAATTTACCTACTTTGGAGACTTTAGATTCTAGATAAGGCCTGGGGACATGTGGAATTAGCCATATTCCCAACTATGCAAAGAGGTTGTTTTTAAAAAAGAAATTTTATATAGGAAAGGAAAGGAAAGAAAAGAGACAAATGGTTTGGAGATCTAAGCCTTCCCTCTATTAATGAGCAAAGGTTTTTCCCTTTTAAATATTTTTGAGTTATTATTTTGGCTAAATGAATGACTTATGATGACCCGGAATTATATTTTGTGATATCCAGGGTTTTAAACCTTTAACATTTGACAAGCATTCCAAAATAAAATTACAAAGTATGTCTTCTTCTGACCTAATTAATCTCTTAGCTATTAGGTGGTCTAAAGTCCAAAATGGCATATTCAGGTTATTTGGTATAAATATCATACAGGAAGCATAGACAAATATGAAATGGTCTTTGCATTGTTTGGACTGTATTTGTATAAATATGTTATGGGTTTGTGTTCCAAGATTATGGGAAAGTCCTGTAATTCTGATATGACTTAGTGTACATTATCAGTAATAGTTATAATTGTCAGTAAAATCATCGTATGCCACAGAACTAACCAAAATTTCTTTATCAATTGTGGCTTTAATAATCGCCGTTCTAAAACTTTTTGTCATCCATAGAAAGTTGTTGACCTGTTTTAATCCTCTTTAAAAAGTAAGTATAGAGTCAGCCATAGGATTTTGACAGGTGCTCTTGAATGCACGTTTCTAATAACTTTGAAGATTGTGACATTAGAAGAGAGGATAAAACTTTCAGTACTGATGGAGAGCTGAAGTGTTCATGAATATCAAGCTGAACAAGAGTTAACTGGGTGGGCTGAATAATAGATAGCTGAAGTAATCTTTTAAAACTTTTTGCTTAAAATGTTGCTGATCCTTTGTTTTGCTATCAGAGCCAAGGCAACTTTTCGTTTAAGCTATTTACAGCTTTTTAACAATTGAGTAAATTTTACTCCTGTGAACAAAATTTGGAGCATATTTGTTTCTCTCTACCTAATTTCTTCAGAATTTGGAAACTATTTGTGAGTATTCTTAACTTATGACAATAGATATTTGCATAAGTGCAATAAGCATCTGTTTTATTTTGTAACAGGACACAATTGGAAAAATTTGTTATTTTACCAAGACTGTCACTGGAATTGTGTGCTTTCCTTTAAGGAATCAATCTTGACTTACAAAGCCAGTAAAAACCCCTTGGGAAAACTGGTCACATTCTTTGTTTACACATGCCCTGTACAGGGTTCCTGACCTGTGATAAGTAAAGAATGTCACTTTCTGACAGACTCAGGAGCCCCAAGATGTCTTAGGACCTCAAGAGTAAAGGAATTAACCCAACTCATATGTACTTGATTGTACAAACCCAGGGCTGGGCTCAGCTTTAAAAAGGTCTTATCTGAGATTCCTTTTTATGGAACAAAGTTCCATCAAAGCCAATTTTAAAATCCTATGTGAAAAATAATTATTTTTTAGCATTTTATACAAGTAATCAGGCCAAGTATAAGACTAAAGCTCATTTTTGCACACAAATCGATTCTATTATAATTTGTCTTTAGTAAAAATGAGAGACTGGAAAGAAAAAAGAATTGCTTCAAAAACTATGGTACACCTGTTATTAGATTCTAGTCTCATTAGTTGTGTTTAAGGTTTTTCTTCTGTAATTTAGACAGACTCTGCTTATTTCTGTGTACCACCTAGTGATCTCTGACTACTATTCAAAAAAACCAAAATGAATGGGCAATGTCAAAATCTGGATCAATATTCTAATTCTGGGCACATACTGGGATTTACCGGCAACCCCATATCAGCTTGGTTCCAACAATTGCCCAGTTCATGGCAAGTCTTCTAATTTAGTTTAGTTGTGATAATTTTATTTATTTTGCTTTACTGCTGTGGAATGTATTGCTGTTATACTCTTTGTGTAGGATAAGCTTACTGAATGTTTTCTTAAATTAAATACTTATTAATCTTCCAGGTATAAACTTTTGTCAGAACTCAAGCATTCTGAATGGACCTTGACATACCGACACTTTCTGATTGAGTTCCTCTCTATCCCAAAGACAAGAGACCCTAATTGTTAGGCAGGAATATCATCACTGCTATTCAGCTTGAAGAAGTTAGAGAAGATGGATCTTCATCCCTCTACAACTCTTAAGATTAAGAGCTTTCTTGTAAAAGGGAGGGGGGATTTGTCAGGGGCTTTTGAACAAGAGCAACTCCATCTTGCATAGGGGCTCCGTAAAATAAGGCTGAGGCCTACTGGGCTGCATTCTCAAGAGGGTAAGGCATCCTAAGTCACAGGATGAGATAGGAGGTTGGCACAAGACACAGGTCATAAAGACCATGCTGATAAAACAGATTGCAGTAAAGAAGCCAGCTAAAACCCACGAAAACCAAGATGGCAATAAGAGTGACCTCTGGTTGTTCTCACTGATACCCTCTCATCAGTACCATGACAGTTTACAAATGCCATGTCAACATCAGGAAGTTACCGTATATGGTCTAAAACGGGGAGGAATCCTCAATTCTGGGAATTGCCCACCCCTTTCAGGGAAAACTAACAAGTAATCCACCCCTTGTTCAGCATATAATCAAGAAACAACCATAAAAATGGGCAACCAGGAGTCCTTGGGGCTGCTCTGCCTATGGAGTAGCCATTTTTTATTCCTTTACTGTCTTAATATACTTGCTTTTAATTTTTTTTAAAAAGATTTTTAGACATCAGTAACAAAGGATAATGTATTAGTCTATTCTTGCTTTGCTATAAAGAAATAACTGAGGCTGGGTAATTTAGAAAGAAAAGAGGGTTAGTTGACTCATAGTTCTGCAGGCTTTACAGGAAGGATAGTGCTAATATCTGTTTGGCTTCAGGAGAGGCCTCAGAAAGCCCACAATAATGGCGGAAGGTGAAGGAGAAGCAGGTACATCACATGCGGAAAGCAGGAGCAAAGTGGGAGGAGGTGCCACACACTTTAAAATAACCAGATCTTGTGATAACTCATTCGCTACCACGATAAATCATTCATGAAAAATCCACCTCCAGAATCCAATAATCTCCCACCAGGTATCACCTCCACCCTGGGGATTACAACTGAACATGCATGGGGACACAGATCCAAACCATGTCATTCTGCCTCTGGCCCCTCCCAAATTTCATGTCCTTTTCATGTTGCAAAATACAATTATCCCTTCCCAACAGTCTCCCAAAGTCTTAACTCATTCCAGCATTAACTCCAAAGTCCAAAGTCTCATCTGAGACAAGGCAATTCCCTTCTACCTATGGGCCTGTAAAATCAAAACCCAGTTATTTACCACCAAAGTATAATTCAGATACAAGCATTGGGTAAATATTTCCATTCCAAATGGGATAAATCAGCCAAACAAAAGAGGCTACAGACCCCATGCAAGTCTGAAACCCAAAAGGGCAGTCATCAAATTTTAATGACTCCAGAATAATCTCATTTGACTCCACATCTCATATCCAGGGCACATTGGTGGGAGGAGTGAGCTCCCAAGGCCTTGGGAAGATCTACCCCTATGACTTTGCAGGGCTTAGCTCCAGTGGCTGCTCTCATATGCTGGCACTGAGTGCCTGCAGTTTTTCCTTGCTGAGGGTGAAAGCTGCCAGTGACTACCATTCTGGGTTCTGGAGTATGGTGGCCCTCTTCTCACAGTTCCACAAGGCAATGTCCTAAAGGGGACTCAGTGGGGACTCCAACACAACATTTCCCCTTTTCACTGCCCTAATAGAGGTTCTAGGGCCATGAGGGCTACGCCCCTGCAGCAGGCCACTGCCTGGACACCCATGCTTTTCTGTACATCCTCTGAAATCTAGGCAGAGGCTCCCAAGCCTCAACTCTTGCATTCTGCACACCCACAGGCTTAATGCTGCATGGAAGCTGCCCATCCATTCATTTACTTGGAAAATATGTATTGAGTAGCTACCACGTGATAGGCAATCTTCTGGATCCTGGGACATATCAGTGAGTAATGCAAATAAAAAAAATCTTGCTTTCTCTTTTATATTATAGAGGGAAAAACAGATACATTCAACAAAAATAAGTCAACCCTATAATAAATACATTAAAGATGTTAAGTGCTATGGAAAAGAATAGAGCAACATAGTGAGACCCAAAGTGGGGAGTTGGTGTTTGCAGATGTAAATAGGGTGATAAGCAAGGTGTATTTAAGAAACTGGTATTGAGCAGACCTAATCAGGTAAGGGAGTCAGCCTGATGGATATCAGGAGGCGAAAAGTTCCAGGTTGAAAGAATAGCCAATGGTATCAAGGCAGAAGTGCACCTCACATAGTCAAAAATCAGCAAGGATGCCAATTTGTGTAAAACAAGGAGAACAAAATGAACAAATGTAAGAAATAAAGCCAGGGAAGTAACTGCTGTCAGCTCAATTAGGTCTTGTAGAATGGCGGTTTTCACTCTGGTAAAATGGAGAAACAACAGAGCATTTTGAGCAGAGAAGTAATATGCTTGACTGATATTGAACAGAACAATTATGGCTGCTGTGTTGAGAATAAAGTGGAGTGCCAGGGTGGAAGCAGTTAAAAGACAATGCAGTAATCCAGGCAAAGCAGCAACCGTGAATTGGACTGGGATGATTCTAGTGGAAGTGCTAAGAAGGATTCAAAATCTGGATATATTTTGATTCTAACACCAACAAGATTTTGCAAAACAAAAAAAAAATGTTGAATATGAGATAAAGAGAATTGACAAGGATGACTCCAAATCTTTTTCTCTGTCTTAGTAGAAAAATGAAATTGCCTTCACTTGTGATGAGGAAGACCACGGAAGAAGTAGTGTATGGATCAAACTGAGAGAGCTTAAGAAAACCGGTTCCATTTTGAAAAAAAGTAAGTTTAATTTTGAAATGTAAATTAAACATTCAAAGGGAGACTCTGGGTAGTTTGATACATGTAACAGAGTAGTCTGGAGTTTGAGGAAAGAGGCCTGGGTGGGGAGATTTATATTTGGAGGTCAAGTCACTTAGATGACATTTAAAGCTATAAGACTGGAGGTGATCTTTAAGGGAGTGAGTGTCTGTACACATGGGAGCAGAGCTAAGTCTTAAGGATTGGGGTACCAATACTAAGATGTCAAGCAGATGAAGAGGAACCAGTAAATCAAACTGAGACACAGCAACTAGAAACTTAGAGAGATGATGGAGTGTTAGATGCCAAGTGAAGAACGTATACCAAGGAGGAAGGAGTGATCAACTCCATTAAATGATGTTAATAGGTCAAAAAGATAAAGACTTGAAATTAACTATTAGATTTATAATGTGAAGGTGAGTAGAGATTTGACAAGTGTAGCTTAAGTACAGTGGTGAGCTAAAGTCTGACTGTAGATGGTGGAATTTGAAAAGAGGAATTAAAGGCTCCTATGGTTGAATATACTTTGGTGAAGTTTTGCTAAAAGGGGAGCAAATAAATAAAACAATGGCTAGTGGAAGAAATGGGGGAGGGTCAAGAATAATTTTTCATGGAAAAATAACAACATGCCTTTATTCCCTTGAAAATGTTCCATTAATACAAGAAAATTTTACAATACAGGAGTAAATTGGGGAAAAATGAGGCAAGATATTCTTGGTCAGATCTATTAATAGATTGTATGCCAGTGGTGGATAAATATAGCAGTGGAACTCTATAGAAGCTCTTTTATTCTTTTTGTTAATTTTTATAGTAAAGTTGGAGGTAATATAATCACTGACGATCAGGATAATGAGAAAGGAAAATGCATAAATAGTTGGCATAAGACAGTAAAGTGAATGAATGAGGGAAATATGGAATGATTACAGGGCAGCATCAGGAAACACAGGAAGTTCATCGTCATGAGTTTAAGGTGGGGAGAGTCATCCTCTTTGGGTATATTTAATCTATGCTGTGGTAGTGCCAAGATCATAGTAGAAGTGAAGAAAAAAAGGCAGGGAAGTCCAGCTCCATGAAAAGAAGTGGTTATAATAACTGACCATGAAACTTAAGTTGAGTAAGGAGGGAACAGACCACATCAAAAAGTGAGAGATAGTGGAAAGTCATTAAATCATTTGAAGATCCCAGGAGGGATGAGGAATTTTTGGACTCAGGGTATAAGGGGTATACACTAATCAATATCATTATGTATCTGACAGAAAAAGAAACACAAGAGATGCATGTACTATACAAACTGAACAAACAGAGCTTCTGGGGGCACTGAGATTAAACGATGCCACATGATCATTAGTGAAACAAGATCCAACTGATAAATTTATAAAAAAACATGTTTCAGTTTTAAATATTAACAGTAAACAGATTTCAGGCAAACAGAAGAAACATACATAAAAGTTAAGAGTCAGAGATAAAATTAGGGCCCAGAAAAGCTGAAAATCCCCATGAAAAATTAGAGGAGGTAATTAAAACGTCAACGCCTGAATTCTACCAAAATAATCTTTGGGGCCAAGTAACATGCACCTTTTTTGTTCAGAGTCATTGACCAGCCATAGCTGAAACAATCTAGAGGGTTGGAGAGTTAAGTATAGACAGACTTGTGCCAAAGGAAAGAAAGGGCATAAATTAGATGTTGTTATAGTAGTTCAACATCTGCTTTAAATGTAAAAAGTTGTAAGGGACCATCACTTTGCTGTCAATCTAACAACCAAAACAAGCCAGATAAGCCCTAAAGTCATTATTTTTTAACCCATCAAAATGTAGAGCGCACACAAAAAACTAAATGAATTAAATCCGAGAAAGTAATAAGCCTTTTATAGGAAACACAAACATTTACTGGACATATAACTCATTGGACGAGACCCAGGGCTGCTCCCATACTTAGCTCAGAGGTAAGAAATAGAGAATTCAGGCCTAGAAGGAGTAAGAAGGAAGCAGCCATACAGAGGCCAGAATGACAGATTAGAATTCTAAGGAGGCCCCACCACACATGTCTAACTATTTTCAATTCTATCCACGGATATCTGAAACCAGTAGTGAGCTAAATAATATTAAAACTGTAGTAAAGCCCACATACAGATCAACTTCAAATCAGTTTGATATTTTTTCTTTCCTACCCCACCCCCATTCAAAAAGTCTCATAGAACCAGCAGTGAGTGCTTTTCTTTGTAAAGGGAAAAATGCAAAAAAATATGATTTACTTCCACCTCTTTCATTCTTTTATGCAAAGTGTTTATCATACAATAAAAACATTTAAGACACATGAGAAATCAACAAAATGTGGCCCTTTGTAAAGAGAGGAAAGAGTCAATAGAAGGAGATGCAGACATGGCCCAGATGTTGGAATTATCAAATAGGGATTTGAAAATACCTATAAATATAAATGCTAAAAGATCTAGGGGTGATAGTGAATAATACATGCAAATAGATGGGTGAATTTGAGCCAATAGATGAAGTCTACAAAATGGCCAAATGAAAATACTTGAAATGAAAAGTATAATTTAGAAATCAACAATTTTCTAGATGGGCTTAGCAGCAGCCTAGACACAAAAGAGAAATTGACCAGTGAAATAAAGACAAGTCAAATAGAAAGTGTCCAAACTGAAACACAAAAAAGAGTGGGGAAAATGAAAACAAAGGAACAAATAAAAGTGTACCCAATATCTATGGGACACTATCTAGTGCTCTAACATAAATCTAACTAGAGTCTTATTACAGAAGAAAGAAAAGGAAGCAAAAAAAGGAAAAAAAGAAAAGTTTGAAGCTACAACTATCAGAACTTCCAAATGTAATGAAAACACCAACGTACATATCCAAAAATTTAAGCAAACCTCAAGCAGGACAAATATAATGAAAATCATGCCTAGGCATATAATAAACTGATAACATGAAAGATAAAAATAAAATCTTAACAGCATCAAGTGGAAAACAATATATAGGCCAGGCATGGTGGCTCACACTTGTAATCCCAGCACTTTGGGAGGCTGAGGAGGGTGGATCATCTGAGGTCAGGAGTTCGAGGCCAGCCTGGCCAACATGGTGAAACACGGTCTCTACTAAAAATACAAAAATTGGCATGGTGGCATACACCTGTAATCTCAGCTACTTGAGAGGCTGAGGCATGAGAATCACTTGAACCCAGGAGGTGGAGGTTGCAGTGAGCCAAGATCGCACCACTGCACTCCAGCCTGGGTTGACAGAGTGAAAGACTCTGCTTCAAAAAGAAAGAAAGAAACAAACAAACATATAGTATACAAGAAAACATTTATATAAATAGTGGCTGATATCTCACCAGAAACAATGAAGGCAAGAAGACAATGAAACAACATCTTTAAAGTTCTAAAAGAAGTAACAGTAATCAATGTAGAATTCTATATCAAATGAAAATATCCTGCAAAAGTAAAGACATTTTAACACAAGCTGAGAGAATTTGCTTCAGCAGGCTGAGCTACAAGCAATGAAAAGGGAAGTTCTTTGGGTTAAGAAGAAATAACATCAGGTGGAAGTGAGGATGAACAGGAAACATTGAAGAACACTACAGAGGACAGATCTTTAAAAAGAGAGATAAATTATTTTGTGGGGTTTACATAGACAAAACACAGAATTTTAAAATATCTGCTATATAACGAATCTAAACTGGACTTTTTTTCTCCCTCACCCTAAGTAAATTTTGATTTTCAGCCAAAAAAATATAAATATGGTCATGGCCATTATGTTAAAATGCTTAAGTATCACAGTCAGTAAACTTAAACAATAACTAAATTAACAATAATATTTATGATAGTGAACTTTTAATGAATACCTAACATGAATCAAACATGTATTATTTATAAGCTCTCTGATCACCCAGAAAAGTATGTATATAAAACACATTTTATAAATGAGAAAACATATTAGGAAATTGGATTGAGAAGTTATATTCTTTGCCAAAGTCACTTGGCTGTTAAGAAGCAGAACTAGCATTCAAACCCAGATCTGTCTGATTCTAAATCTCATGCTTTGCTTCTCAGACACAAATTATTATAGGAATAATAATTTGTATGTACAATGAGTTAAATGTCCAATGAATGCTTGTGTTTCCTGAATCCATATGACAAGTACAGAATTTAAATGACTAACATTTTGAAGACCACCCTCTATACTATACAAATTAGGCATCTCTGGCTGAACTTGTTACATTCATAGAATAAATCTATTCTGAAAATGCTTCCATTTATTATTTTGTCCAAAATTGGAAAACATTTTTAATTCTTATTATAAAATTATAGTTTACTGAAAAAAATTGCACAAAAAGAAATTTAAAAAGCAATTATTTGCAATCCCACTCATAGAGATTAACATTACTAACATTCTGAAGAACATTTTGGCATATTTCCTTCCAGACCTTTAATACGTATATGTATGTTTATAACATCTACATTAAACTTATAGAATTTTGTGCTATACAATCTTGTTTGTTTCATGTAATAACACATCATGAACCCATTGCCATGTACATAGAAAGAGACATATTTCATTCCTCTTGATGGTGTATACTATTCCATAGTAAGCATGAATTATAATTTATTAAATCAATTTCTTTTTCAAGTTTTTAACTGATTCCAGTTATTTGTTACTTTAAATAATTCTACAATGAACATTTTGAGTATGTATTTAAGTCTTTGTCTAATTATATTCTCGAGATAGTGTCCTGGAAGTAGAAATCTTGGATTAAGTAGCTTTTGCATTTTTACTTTTGATAGTTTGCCAGGTTACCCCAAACTATTTCCAACACCGGTATAATCGCTTTTCTAGTCCTTGCCAAACTATCAAGTACAAAATGATAATCATTGTTTGAATTTTAAATTTCCAGTTTATTAGTCAGATGTTTCAATATTTTCCTTTAGTGTTTCTGGACATGGTATCGTGCTAATAAAGGTCCTTAATATGCTAGAATTATAGAAACACTTGCCTTCATTTTCCTTTACTACCTTATGATTGCATATTTTGCATTCAAATTTTAATTAATCAGCAGTTTTTACTTAGTATGGTTGTGAGAGCTACATTAACATCTTTTTAAATCTACAACATAACTTGTCTGACAATATTGCTAGACACCTTGTCTGAACTGTTCTGAAACTAACTTTAAGTAAACTCCTGTCTGTCTATATACTGTGTTCCTATACTCTTCTTCCATTCCATTCTCTTAGTCAATTTCAATACTTTCTAAGTTTTTCTTTGCTTTTTATCTAATTCCCAAAAATAATTCTCTCTGAAAAAAATTAGCATGATTTCAGCTGAACTAAAATGGAGTTTGTGTATCTAGCAGAGGTTAGAAATGTGAACCCATGGGAAACTGGTAGAAATTAGAAGTAGCATTCCAACTTTAGAATCAAGTACAAGCATATGGGCTAAGACACACAATGTTGAAAACACAGAAAAGAAGGCAAGTAGGAGTTAGCTTTAGACGATGATCCTTTTCTTCCCTGCATATTCACTTTAACACACACTCAACAAATATTTATTGATTCCTTAATGACTAATGATCTTCTTAAGAAAGTGCTACGCACATTTGAATGTATAATGTAGAAATTCTCACTTTTAATTGGCAACTAGAACTCTGTTGATAAACGAGTTCAGAAATAACTCAGAAAAGTTTTGATTCACATAGTTCTGTAATTTTAAATCCAAAATTTGGAGAGCTAGTCTAACCATACTCACCATATTACCACGATGACACTGGTGCCTCCTCATAACTACATATCTGCTAACACAAGTGCTCCAGGTTATACACCCAATTGGAAGCACTAAAATAAATCTACAACTAAAAGAAAATGTTCTAAAAAGGAGCCATCACACTTTGGTTGATACAGATGGTCTAAGGTGTTTCTATTTGTACATATAAAATTCAGCCTGATCAAATCAGATTATACCATTAATATAGATGAGGGTTCAGTAAAAAGCATGCATTTGGTCCATTGATTAATTTTCCAGGGAAAGCAAAGACAAGTCCTGCAGTAACAGAAAGTGTCACTGGCAACACATTTTTCTAGAGAGTTATGCTAGAGATAAGACTCAAAGAAAAAGCTCTGTAGTAGCCAGCACTCATATGGAAGGTTGTTACTTTCTGGGTGCAGAAACAGAGAACCAAGTCAAACCTAATCAGAGAAAGACAGAAAAGATCCATCTTGATCTGCTATAGGCCTTCATTTGACGTGCTTGTGTTTGAGGTAGTGTCTGTTCCAAAGCAGAGACAGCCGGCCTGGCACTGCATGAGAGCACCTTTAATTCAGTTCAGTAATCGCTTGCACAATTACCTCTTTTGAATGAAACCATCTTGGATATGGACAAAAGTATGGGGGACAGTGACTTAATTTTTTGATTAAAAAAAGGAGCAAGCGAGAGAAAGAAAATGATTTATAATAAGTCCATAGGAACATTCTGTACCTATCTCTTTTCTGATTAGAGAGGTGGCATGGAGCCTGGCTCATTAGGCAGAAGTAATGAGCCAGTCTACATGCCATCTCTAATTAGAGAAAAGATACAGTAGGTACGACTGTACATATAAATTGATAGAATAAAGATAAAAATTATTTAAAATATCCTTTCCCTTCTGTAGCTCTCAGATGTCCAGAACATAAAGGAGAAAGCTGTAATAAAAACTAAATATTTGAAATAAACCGGTTTCCTGTTACATGTTTTCTAATCAGGAGTGAAATTTATTTCTACACAGTTTAAAAATATCATCTTCAGTTCACACTGTTCTTTTGAAGCATTAATCCAACATTTAGTATACTGAAGTAGAATAGAAGCAGGCCATTTAACCCTGCAGTGCATAGTGGACTAATTTATGGCGCTATCAAATACTTTGAGCAACATTTGGTGCAATAAAACACTTTTAGAAGTACTAATGGGGATTAAATATTGAAATAAGGCTCACAAGATTCAATGTGTTATTTAAAAATTCTTCACGCAGAGTATTTTATAAAATTATGCAATATACTAATTACTCAAACGAAGTTCCTAAATATATAAGTTCCTTAAAATATTGCTTCTTCGCATGAGTTTAGCTTGATCTAAGAGCATACACAAACTAAAGTAATACAGTCTTCATATTTTCTCTTTTGATTGGTACAACAATCATATGGAAAGATAGTGTTATCCCTATCTTATTGTTTCACAATAAGAAAATAGATGTTCAAATAGTTTAAAAATAGTTACCACTTAATGCACATTTACTATACAACAAGCAATTTATATTCTAAACATACATCATCTCACATAATTCTTATAAGATTCCTATGAATTATATATTAAAACACCATTTCATAGATTAGAAACCAGACTTAAAGAGAGTGAATATTTTGATCAGAGAAGTACACCTGGGTCATATTTAAACCAGAGCTTGGCAATTTAACCACAGTGTTTTGAATATCAAAAATATATACCTTCTTTTTTAAAACTAGACATTGGTCAAATAACTCAGGTCATACAGAAAAACAAAACTAACATTTTATATTATTTCAGAGTTAATAAGTGCATCAGACAAAAATATCTATATATATGGCATGTCCATTATATACATTTATTACAAACATTCAAAAAGAGTTGAGTTGCTGATATGTGCAAATGATAGGATTGTGTACCTATTAGAATTAACAATGAGTTTGGCAAGGTCACTGAACATAGGTAAATATAAAAACTGATTATATTTTAATGCAATAGTAACAAAATTAGCAAATGAAGTTCAAAAACAATACTAAGTATAATTGCATGAAAACCAACAAGCCAAAAAGCCAGAACACTGACAATACCAAATGCTACTGAGGATGTGGGGCAACAGGAACTCTCTTTCATTGCTGATGGGAATGTAAAATGATACAGTCATTTTGGAAGACAATTTTACAGTTTCTTACAAAACTAAACATATCTTACCATACGATCCAGTAATTGCGCTCTTTGGTATTTATAAGTTGAAAACTTATGTTCACACAAAAACCTACACACTGATGTTTATAGCAACTTTACTCATAATTGCCAAAACTTGGAAGCAACCAAGATGTCCTTCAGTAGGTGAATGAATAAATCAACTATGCTATATCTAACCATGGAATATTATTTAGTACTAAGACGATATGAACCACCAAGCCATGAAAGACATGGAGAAATCTTACATGCATATTACTCAGTGAAACAAGCCAATCTGAGGATACATGATTTTTTATTCCAACTATATGATATTCTGGAAAAGGTGAAAATACAGAGACAGTGAAAAGATCAGTGATTGCTAGGGGTTAGGATAGAGATAAGGATGAATATGACGAACACAGAAGATTTTTAGGGAGTGAAACTACTCTGTAGGATACTGGAGTAGTGGATACTTGTCATTGTACAACACCAAGAGTGAATTCTGATGTAAAATATGGACTGTGGGTGATAATGATGTATTAATGTAGGTTCATCAATTGTAACAAATATACCATATACCGCTCTGGTGAGGGATATTGACAATGGGGAAGGCTGTGAGTGTGTAGGAGCAGAGAGTATACTGGAACTCTCTATACTTTCCACTCAATTTTTCTGTGACTCTAAAATTGGTCTAAAAAAATACAGTCTATTAAAAAGGAAAACCAATGAATATGTTTGAAGAAGTCTAACAAATAGGAGTGAGACCTCTATATAGACAACTAAAAACATTGCTGGGAGAAATCAAGGAATATATTACATTTATGGGCTGGATACTTGATATTGTTTAGATGCCCATTCTCCCAAATACAAATTAGTAATTTAAATATCAACAGAATTTTTTATGAAAATTGAAAAACTGTTTCTAAAATTCATATATAACAGCCAAGGCAATCTTAAAAGAAAAAAAGTTGGAGAACTACTAGCTATGAAGACATGTATGAAGTTACAGTAATTAAAACTAAATAATTTGGCCCAAGTATAGACAGACAGACAGATCACTGGGGCAGAATAGAAAGTTCAGAAAGAAAGCCATCTTCACATATACAGAGACCTGACTCACGACAACGTTACCACTGCAGAATGGTAGAAACATTGATTTGTTTCAAGAGGCAAGTTTTTCTAGGTTAATTACGCATTCAGGTGGGACAAAAATTTTGACCCCTACCTTATATAATCTCAAAAAATGTATTCCAGATAGAACATAGACCAAAATTTGAAAAGTAAAATAATAAAGCTTCCTGAATAAACTGTAGGAGGATATCTTCCTGATATCAGGGTTTGCAAAAATAGTCTAAACAGAACACAAAAAGTATTAAGTATAAAACAATGACTAAATTAGACTCATTAAAATTAAGAAGCTCTGCTTATTGACAAATACCATCAAGAGAATGTGACTGTAAGCCTTAGCCCAGAAGAACATATTTGCCCTCATGTGTTTGTCAAAGAACTCATATTCAAAATATTGAAGACCTCCTATAAATTATTAAGAAAAATACAAACTGTCCAATTAAAACTTGGCAAAAGGCTTCACAAAAAAAGCATATTTACTTGGCAAATAAGCACATGAAAAGATCTCAGTATCATTAATGATCGGGAAATGCACTACATGGCTACAAGAATGGCAAAGAATGATAACATCTGGCAAAACTAACAGTTGATAAGGAAGTGGAACAACTGAAATCCTCAAATATTGCTTGTTGGGACACCCACTTTGGAAAACTTTACAGAATTATTTGCTAAAGCTAAAGATATAACTGCATACACTAGGGAAAAATCTCATTGGCATAGTGCTAAGCGAAAAGAACACAAAAGAGTACCTACTTCATGATTTTATTTGTAAGATAGTTTGAGAACAGGCAACATTAAACTACGGTTATAGAGGGCTACATTGATGCTATTCTGTTTTTACCTTTACAGTGGATGTTCATTAGGGGACTCTGAGATTCTGGAAATGTTCTACAACTTTTTTTAAATGAGAGTTACACAGGTGTATATAAATATTAAAAACTCATCAAGCTATACCTTTTATATTTATGCACTATCTTGCATACATGTTTTATTTTGTTTAAATATTAAAGGATTACTTTAAAATATCTAGACCACAAAGCTCATAAGCCATCTAAAAACTGAAGAAAACATATACAACATAATATTCTTAACATAAATGAGTTTTTATAAATAAATAAGGAATTATAGAGTATAAATATGGACACATTGTACGAATAAGGAATTCAAAAATGAAATGCAAATGATCAACACATATGTAAAAAGCTACTCAAACTCATTAATGGCCAAATAATTCTGAGTCAGCATTCAACAATATTTTTCACTTAGAGGAATGGCAAGGGTGAAAAAAAAGTGGATAATTTGTAAGGTTAGTTAGTGTTTAAGGAAACAAGTACTTCGCTATATATTTTAATGAGGTTATAAATTTTCACAACCTTTCTGGAGGTAGCCCGTTGTTATGCATTAGAGCAATCTCTGTAATATGTACTAAAATATAAAATGACCATATACTTCAACCCAGCCATTCAAATTCTATGGATTTATTTTCAGGAAATAATTATAATAGCATTAATAATAGTATTATTTACGGCCGGGTGCGGTGGCTCACGCCTGTAATCCCAGCACTTTGAGAGGCCAAGGTGGGTGGATCACCTGAAGCCAGGAGTTCGAGACCAGCTTGGCCAACATGGTGAAACCCCATCTCTACTAAAAATACAAAAGTTAGGCGTGGTGGTGCACATCTGTAATCCCAGCTACTCAGGAGGCTGAGGCAGGAGAATTGCTTGAACCCAGGAGGCAGAGGTTGCAGGGAGCCGAGATTGCACCACTGCACTCCAGTCTGGGTGACAAGAGCAAAACTCCATCTCGAAAAAATAATAATAATAAAATAATAATATTATTATTTACTAATATAGTTTAGTAAATTTTTTTTCAATATATAGCATATATGTTATCTTCTTAAACTACATGGCCAATTTTTAGTGTGAGAAAATATAAACCACATAGTTCAGTTAATTATATGTTAATATTATTTCTCAGTTTTCATCTAATACTGTATAGTCCTACTTCAACAATGCTGTACATTAAAATCCAGCTCCATGCCCAAGAGAGAGAAAATATAGTTTATATACAGGCATTGTGCTTAGCACTTCATCCATTCATTCATTTAACAAATAAATATTGAGTATCTAATACATGCCAGGTGCCTGAAACACAGTAATGTTTTATATGACATTGCTTCATTTGATCCTTACATTGGCCCTATGGGATATCAATATTATCATCATCATCATTTTAAAGTTGGGGTGACTACACTTTAGAGACATTAAAGTATCTTGCCAGGCCATATAGCTAGTAAGTGAGGAAATGGGATACAAATTCATGCAGGTTGGCACCAAATAGGATATTAAGGAACCGTGAAATCAGGCAACTGCTCAAATACATATGTATGTATGTATATGTCTATGTATATGATTGATTGATGGTTGATATATATAAATAGAAATGTAGATATAGACACAGATGTATAAATATATGTAGAGAGATATATATAATATTTTCTATAAAATAACTGCTAATTGCACTGAAACATTAAAAAAAACCTAAATGTTCATTATAGGAGCTTAAGAAATCTCATAGATTGCAACTATACAATTGCATACAATACAGCCATTTTCAATGAGAACATATATCTAAATGAGAAGATACGTTGACATGAAATGTTGTTTATAACATTTGAAGGAGAAATATTTATTTTTAGAAGGCTCAGAGGAAGCATATGTATTGTAATTTTATTTTTGGAAAAATATATTTATAACTATATCTCTAGCTAAAAATGTACTAAAAATCTGGAGGAGTATAAAAAAGTTAAATTATATCTATCTCTGAAGATAGAAATATGGAAAATACTTTCTATTTCACAGAGTTCCATATTGTTTAGTTTTTTTTATAATGAGCATATATTACATAATAATATAAAATAATATTTTTATTTTAATATGTAGGCATTTTAAAGACCACTGTATTAGATATTTCAAGATAATTTCTTATTTCAACTTCTGGTTTTATTCAATACATAGTATATGATATCTTCTTAAACTATATGGCCCATTTTTAATGTAGTAAATGTAAACATCAGTCCAGTTAATTACATGTTAATACTATTTCTCAGGTTCCATCTAATACTTCTTATGTGTACATTAACAATGCTCTACATTAAAATGCAAACCCCTCAGAAAAGAGACAGAAAGGAAATATAGTTTATTACACATTGAAATTACTTAAAAACTAATCAGAATAAAGAAGTTTATATTTGAAAGCTTCCCAAATGTAGTAAATTAAATAGTAGACCCCAAAAGATCTATTATCCACCTGGAACCTGTAACTATGACTTTAATTTGGAAAAGGGGTCTTTGCAAGTATAATTAAGTTAAGGAACTCAGGGTGAGATCCTCCTGACTGTGAGTGGGCCCTAAATCCAATGACAAGTGTCCTTATAACAGAGGTAAAGGGGAGAAGATTCAGAGGAGAAGGCCACATGAAGACTGAGGCAAGATTGTAGTTAGGAAGCAGCAAGTAAAGCAACACCAAGGATTGCCAGCAGCCACCATGAAGAGAAACATGGAATGGATTTGCCCTCAGAGCCTCCAGAAGGAACCAACACCTCTGAACCCTTAATTTCTGACTTCCAGCTTCCAAAACTGTGAAAAAATAAATTTTACTTTCATTAATCTGCCACCCAGTTGGTGGTAATTTGTTCAGTAGTGTTAGAAGATGAATACACGTAGATATTTTAAAATATTATTTGTTTGATGCATTTTTAAGAACAATGTAATTGGATGAAATAAATAACATTCTGAAGTCAGAAACTTACCATTTACACTCTGTCCTATTTGCACAGTACCAGATGCAAAATCTGTAATTGAACCACTTAGAGTTCTTGCATCGAAAGGTGTATGATCCTTCTCCACGCCATTGATAAAGAAGCTGATTTTTGTCTGATGCACCTGTAAGAAATTACCGCCATTATTATTTTAAGTGCATAAACTTTTATTTTATATTAAACACATTTCAGCAGTTTTTCTTAAGTAAGTTTCTTTCTTCTTTACTTTGTTCAGCTGGGAAGACCGGAAACATTATTTTAATAGCTCAGTGATATCTCCATGTGTTTATCTAGATATAAACCTATATAGTGTTATTTTGTGCTGTGATGATATCTCCCAGGGTGTTCACAGATATACATAATAGTTTGTCCCACACATGTAACAGCTCTGGTTGCCATGCTTTTACAGGGTTTTTGAGGATATGTTACTTCTTTAAACACAAATTAAATTTGTTATGGCTATATTTGGAAATAGAGCAAAATGAGTACAAGGGAAAGAAATAATTAAAGCCAGACATAACAACAAAGAATTGCATGTGGATATAATTCAGGTTACTAGGATCAAATATTTCTTGAATTTACTGTCTTGGGTATTGGTATCCGGTTGGTGATTTTCAGATATACTTTCCCAATGTAGGGTAAAAAAAAATTTCCAATCATATTCTAGACTAATCAATCAAGCAAGTAGCCTAATGACTGCATATATTAGGGATTAGCAAATTTTTTCCGTAAATAGCTAAAGAATGTTTTTTTCCCTGCAAGTCAAATGATTTGGTTCTGTGGGCCAAGTGGTTACTGTCACAACTGCCCAACTCTAATGCTGTAATGCAAAAGCATCCACAGACAATATATAAACAAATGAGCATGGCTGTGTCCAAATAAAACTTTATTTATAAAAACAGGTGGCCAGCCAATTTGACCCACAGGTTGTAGTTTGATAACTCTTGGATTACATGATTAAAAAGCTATGGGTTTTTTTTTATGTGACAGGAGCCCAGAATAGCCAATGTTATTAAACTTTTATGGAAAACACCCATAGATACCTGCACAAAATTTTTAATTTCATACACTTCTAAATAAACTAATCAGCTGTTTGGACATCAACTTTATCTCTGCAAATAGTCTTTTTGTTCAAGTGCTTTTAGCTTAAATGCAAAAGGAATAATTGGTACTCTATTTAGTGAAGGAGCTGAAATGGCAAATAAAAGCCTCTGGAAAGGGGAGGGGTTGAGAGAGGGGAGGAGAGAGTGAGATTTAAGGTCATGCAGAGGAAAGGTTGGATGTTAACATTTTAATTAAAATGATAGCAAAACATTCAACATGCTATTCTGCTATGGACTTTGAGTGGTAATGATGTATCAGTGTAGATCCGGCAATTGTAACAAATATAACACCCCTCTGGTGCTGGGCTTTAATAGAGGGGGAGGCTGTGGGTACGTGGGGGTATAGCATGTTTGGGAGATCTCTGAAATTTCCACTCAATTTTGCTGTGAGCCTGAAACTGGTTATACTTTTAATGCTTTTATGTTAAAAAGACTTGCGATAATTAATGAAGATAAACATTTATTCTCAAACATCTTAAAATCATGTAAACTATTGCCTTAAAAATCTTTTTCAATGTCCCCCTCAAAAAAAAACAAGCAAAACAAAACAAAACAAAAAAAACAGGAAGTTAATACAATAATTACTTGGCAAAATGGGTTTTTTCAAAAAGTTACCCACAATGGCTTTTCTCCATTCTAACCACCCTGCTTTCATTTAAACTATGTTCTTTCTTAAATCCATTGATCTAGTGTTGCATTTGATTTAATTTTAAAACAAAGCTTTAATATACCTCAAATCATATACCAAGTCCTCAAGGGCCTGGATATATTCCGCTTTGTTGGGCAGTAGGGCTGCATTTTTTTTTGCATCCCATTTTTTACAGCCTGTTACTGTCATTTGGTGTTTGACTGTTATCATCATAAAAGATACAGGCTTTTCTACTTTGTTATTTGTAGCATTATCTCATGTTTTACAACATCTTTGCACAACATGCAGGCACATGAAATATAACTAGTGAAAAGTTCTCGGTGGTATTAATGCATAAAAAAGAATGTGGTTCCATCTCTACTGTCTTTACCCAGCCCAAAGCTGATGAACAGCCAATTTTCCTTTATCACATTAGCACAGCCATGAGGGAAACCCATTTGTTCTAGTCAGCTACACTAAAGATACTATTACCAATCTAACATATACATGTTTTATATCAGCAGTATTCTCAGAGCATGAGAGAGCCAACAATATATTAACACTAGCATGACAGTTTATTTAAGAAAAGAAAATTGTCTCTGTAGAGGGACAGAAGTTAGAAATGTATGGCTAAAGCTCATTGTCACTGGTCTAATAAAGATAATAATTCTTAGGCTTTCTTTATAGCAGGTAACACTCCTGTGACAGTTCTGTCATATCATTTAAATAAAAATGTTGTCTTTTACAAGTTTAAGTGCACCTTATTTTGAGTCAGATAGAAAGCATGTTTTTTATTTTCTGTATTCACTGTATTATATCTGTTGTCAAGAGTTCAGGACCTTCTTTTTTATCAACTCATCACATATATGCTTAGTAGAATTCAGTGTCACTTGCAGTGAATTCCAGAAGGATATTTTCACTTTGTAGGTACTTAAATAATGATTAATGATGATCCCAAGCCACTCTCCCATTGCCCCCTCTCCTACCAACCACCTTTCCATACATAAGATTAAATCTTCCTTGGTTTTTCTGTACCATGTTTTATGTTCCAAGATTCTCTAAACTATTTTACAATTCTGATGTGGGGTCCCATCACCCTGAAGCTGTAAAGACTGAGGTGGATTTTTGCCATAGCTCATTCTGATGGTCCCCTTGCCAGTTATTTAAGGGAATACATACAATGGAATTTCTGATTTGTGAAAAGAAAGCCTTCTGCTAAAATAAACTTCGCACCTATCTCATTCTCTAGCCCTGTGAGGATAAGAGGAGCTTGTGCATGTTTATTGGTGTGTCTTGAATGAATTGACAAAAGCAGTAGCAGTTGTAGAAAAGCCTTTAAATCCCCTTCATAAGAGATCCAAAAACACGTCGGAAAGAAGATACAGAGAAGGTCATGTTTAAATCTTCATTCTCTTCAGTTTCATATTTTATTTTAACCACTTTTTTTTGGTCACATTTGTGTCCCTGTGATAGATTGTACTCATCCCTTTGAGTAAAAGAGTACACTAGATTTTTTTTTTAAGTAGAATTCTTGACACTGTCCTCCCATTCTCACGCTTGATTAGTGATAAGTATAATTCAAAAGTCCAGAAAGTTACACAATAGCTCAGTACCTACCAAGGGGAAAATAGAATCAAGTCCACCTAGGCTAGAGTAATTTTCCACAGTCACCTGTTCCACTGAAATGCCAGATCTTTGCTGCTATTTTACTCCTGCTGGCCATCAAAACTAAAAGAAACTGCTGACTCAGGCTGGGAAATAGAGAGACAGAGTACCTGTGCTGAATTTCTTACTGGACAAATGGTATTCCCATTGCCTACATTCTTCTAATTTAAATGGAATTCATAAAGCATCAACTCGGTACCCACAGTGGCCCTATGAGCTACACCAACAAGAGTTAAGTCATGATCCTTTCTCTCAAGGAGCTTGTATGTATGATAACAACAAAATACATTTTAATATACTAGATAGTGTTTGAATCACTATAAATGATGATGGTTGTTTCTAACTTAAATACTGAATCTTAATGCAGTCAAGAAGGTTTATCTTTTCCAAGGAGTTGCTTTGAGAAATTATGTCTTAATTTGTTAATACGTGTGGTGTATAACGTATTTTTGGACCTTCTCTGTGTGACTTGCTTTCCCAGAACCAACTTAGAAGCTTCCCAGGAAGAGCAGTTTTATTAATTTGGAGGGCCTCATTTAAAGCAAAACCATTTTATGCATTCAGAATAACACCTTTCTAATAGATTAAGTGATTTGACAACGTGTCTTAAATTTAAATTTCCCCTTAAAAGATCATTATGGATGATACAAATATAAGGATCATCATTTTGAATGCTAAGAAATTCAAACAAAAAAGAAAACCACTGTAATATGAATCAGAAGAGAAAACTTTATGGAGGAGAAAAGTCTTGGACTTTCTGAAATAGAAATTGCCCTGAAATAGAAATTTCTATTTCTAGGTGAAAAAAAGGATTTGCATAAAAAGATTCCACTATTCCATCCATAATTTTTAAGCTAAAGTAAGGCAATGTATCCTGAAAACTCTATAAGTTTATTTTAAAATATCACATGTATGTTGTATTCCCCTACCTACGAACACGTGGAATCCCCACACATCCCATCCAATTGCTTCCCATCCTAAACCTAAGGCCTTCTGAGTTTTTTCCTCACTCATCTCACCCAATTTATTTCTAACCTTCACCAACAGCCAACCTCCAATCTAATTGGTAAAGTCTCCTCACTGTCTGATGATCACACACCATTTAATCTCATGATGTGTTCAAGTTATTTCCATATAGACACTTAACTAAATTTTTAGTATTTTTCAAAACACACATGTCAAGTCATCTATTCTCCAATAATCCTTTGCCACCTACTTTGGCATTACAAAAGTAGTTAACATATATTAAAAACCTAGTATGGGCCGGGCACGGTGGCTCACACTTCTAATCCTAGAACTTTGGGTGAGGCAGGCGGATCATGAGGTCAGGAGTTTGAGACCAGCCTGGCCAACATAGTGAAACCCCGTCTCTACTAAAACAAAAAAAAACAGAAACAAAAATTATCCGGGTGTGGTGGCACACGCCTGTAGTCCCAGCTACTTGGGAGGCTGAGGCGGGAGAATCTCTTGAACTCGGGAGGCAGAAGTTGCAGTGAGCCAAGATGGCGCCATTACACTCCAGCCTGGGTGACAGAGTGAGACTCCGCCAAAAAAAAAAAAAAAAAAAAAAAGTTTGTCAGACATTGTTCTGAAATATTTATGCATATTCATTCTTTTTAACTTTACAGTTTCCTAAGGCAGGTTTACCTTTTTCTCCATTTTAAAGATAATTAAAAATAAGCACAGAGGATTGAAAACAAAAATTTGGCCAGGCACAACGGCGCGCGCCTGTAATCCCAGCACTTTGGGAGGCCGAGGTGGGTGGATCACTTGAGGTGAAAAGTTCTAGACCAGCCTGGCCAACATGGCGAAACTCCGTCTCTACTAAAAATGCAAAAAAAATTAGCTGGGTGTGGTGGTACATTCCTGTAATTACAGCTGCTTGGGAGGCTGAGGCAGGATAATTGCTTGAACCGCTGAGGTGGAGGTTGAGGTGGAGGTGGAGGTGGAGGTGGCGACATCGCGCCACTGCACTCCAGCCTGGATGACAGAGTGAGACTCTATCCAATTAAAAAAAAAAAAAAGAAAAAAAGAAAAGTTTGGTGCACTGGCTCACGCCTGTATTCCTAGCAGTTTGGGAAGGAGAGGTGAGTGGATCATGAGGTAGGTAAAGAGGTAAAGATTTCAAAACCAGCCTGGCCAAGATGGGGAAACCCTGTCTCTACTAAAAATACAAAAATTAGCTGGGTGTGGTGGCACGAGCCTGTAATCCGGGCTACTCGGGAGGCTGCAGCAGAGAATTGCTTAAGCCCAGGAGGCGTAGGTTTTAGTGAGCTGAGATCGCGCCACTGCACTCCAGCTTGGGCGACAGAGCAAGACTCTGTCTAAAAAAAAAAAAAAAATTATTCAAGGTGCTATAGAAGGGTGACTGGTGGTTTCAGAGACGGTTTTAAAAGGCTAATTTAATAAATAAGTTATAGCCAGTTAGGGTTTTGAAGTAACAGTCATTTAGTTTGTCAAATCCATCCATTTAGCATCTCTTCTATACCTCTACCCAGTGATGATTCAGAATTGGTGTCACCACCTCCCACAATAGGAAAGGTGACATCCCCTGTGTGCTATAACCACTTACTACGTGCCCCTCATTGTGCGGAACATTTTCCCTGTATCATCCCACTGCCTTCCCAGATAGCTGCTTCACAATGGTGTTGTCCCCACATCACAAAGGAGGAAATTCAGACTAAACTGTTCTAGCATTCTGCCTCTGCAGATTTTGGGAACGCCTTTCTCTTTGAACAGCTTTTACTATTATATGTAATTATCATAAATGATTGAACCCAAAGGTATCTCCTTATAACTTCAGTTCACAAGCTCCAGTTCTAATTATTGAGGCTACACCAAACAAATTTAATCCCTTTTCCACGTGAGAGCTTACATAAACGTAAAGAGGGATGTCATTCCTCTCCTAAGTCTTCTTCAGGATAAATGTGTTTAGTTTGTGTGATGTTCTAAATATGACATAGTTTTTAGTGTCTCTCTTCTTAAAATGTGGCTCCAGAAATACTACAATCTCTAGATGTGGTCTGACCTGTCAAACTGGTACAGGATTGTCACCTTAATATAATTCAAAATTGCAGGCTAGATTTTTGGCAATGACATCATGCAGCTAAAACTGATAAATTAAGTTGAGCTATTAACTAAAATACTGTCTTTTTTTTTTCCTACTTACATCAACTGCTAACTCACATCTACTCCATGCTATACATATACAGTTGGCTTTGTGGACCCAAGGGTAGGCATTTATATTTATCTATGTTATATTCCATCTTGTTAGATTCAGCCCATTTCTCCGAGCTGTCAAAATCTTTTTGGATGCTATGTCTGTCATGCAGTGCCTTTACCATCCCTCTAAGATTTATGTCATTTGCAAATTTGATGAGCATGCTTTACATGCTGGACAGAAGCTTAATAAACACTAACTGATTGATTGGCTAATTGATACCCCGAAAATGAAACCAATAACATGAACTACGTGATGTTACAACTCTAAGCAATAAAGAAAAGGCACAGTTTTCTAACAAAATGTGTCATACTGTGATTCTTCACATAACTTTTCAGAGTGGCCTTGTTTACTGACATGAATTTTTATATAATTATAAATGCCCCAGTTTATTAAATATTCTCTATTGAGTGATGTTTATACAAACAATATGAATAAGCACTTGAGAAAATTATTCAGGGATAGTTGCTTGGGCAGAAATTAACCAGCTGGGTGGCCCACAAATATTTGTAGTGTTTGGAATGTGTATGTGTGCCTGCTACTAGTTTGATTGACTGAATAACTGCTTAAATTTTATTTGTTTTGACTATGTTAAAGGTGCTATGGAAAAATGAATTCATACACAGGTATGACCCTCGAAGATTTTTTCTTGGTTTTGTTTCTGTTTTGCATTTTCCATGAGTTCCTGGTGTTTTATTTCAACACTTTTTCCTCTGTCCACTTCTCTCCATTCCCACACCTTCACACACTCCAAACCAACATATACACTCACTTTCATTTTTTCCTCTCTGAGTAACTCAGACAAGCCAAGCCAGGCTCTTGAAGAGATCTACAGAAAAAGCCTACGTGTATTACATTTGCGCCCTGGGTGTGATTCTCTGGATTTGCTGTTCTCCCCCAATCTCTATTGAAGCTCTTCATATACTGCAACCCCCACCAAACAAGTCTCCATTTAATTGATCTCTAAAACTTTAACATAGGAATGCAAGTAGATTTTTTTTTTTGTCCTGTCTTGACTGGATGTGAAACTCTCACGGCCTCTTCTTCCTACACACTTAAATTACTCTCTTCTCTCTACTGCCAAAAAAAAAAAAGCTGTTAATTTACACATGTGCATGATGGAAAAATCTGCCAACAGTCTGATTTATTGAATTCCTAAGGAATAGGGAGAGTTCCAGCTGGTTTTTTGTAGATACTGCTTAAAGATGTGTCATGCACAATTCTACATTTAAGAAAACTTTTGGTGCATACTTGATCACAATATTAGATACTCTTAATTATTTCAATATATCATTGTGCCTTTTTCTATTTTACTCATAGAGAACAGATGATTTCCAAAAGATTATCAAGTTAGCTATAAAATACCTTAGAAAACTTTTTCAGTATGTTACATCCCAATGAGCTAGAAGTTACTTGTTATAACTACAATGTCCTCTCCTTAAAAATGAGTCAACCTCTTTTCTCTCCCATGTTTATAAAGAAAACTGTTCTTCATACTCTTACTAAAATCTAGTCACTTGTTTGAAAATGGTCCTGTTGTTTGAATATGAAACAAGCACATTGTGATATGCTAAGTGTGATGCTACATATACTACACATAAGGGGTATATAAAACACAGACCTTTTCTTCAAGGAATTTACAATCTGTAATAGAAATGGCATATAAAATACGTTCAATGAAAGGAGGCATATATAATAAATAAATATGAATGAAGTGCTTAGGGACAAAGATGAGAATATGAAAATATCTTGGAAGTCTCCTCCACCAAATATTTCCCTGTTACTCTTCTTCTCTCTATTGAGGGTGTTCCTCAAGTAAGTTGTTTGTACTTCCTCTGTCCATCTTCTCTTTTCCCATTCTATGTGTAATGCAGCTCAATCAGTAGTTTCTGCTTTTTATTACTTTAAAAAATAACTATCTCAAAGTTACAGGAAAGTCACAAGAGTAGTACAAAGAATTTTTTCTGACCCATTTGAGATTAAATTTTTGACCTAATGACCCATTCCCCTTGAATACTGCAATGTGTATTTGCTAGAAAAAGACATTCTTTTACATAAGCATGATGTAAACATCAAAGTTATTGGTACATCGTTACCATTTTATCTTTAAAGCCCATTCAAGTTTTGTCAATGACCCCAAAAATGTCTTTTATAGAAAAAACACCTCCAGCCCCAAATCACATGTTGCCTTTTGTTGTCATGACTCTAAGGTTTCTTTTGATCTGAAAGAGACACGTATGTTTATTGCGGCACTATTCACAATAGCAAAGATTTGGAACCAACCCAAATGTCCAACAACGATAGACCAGATTAAGAAAATGTGGCACATATACACCATGGAATACTATGCAGCCATAAAAAAATGATGAGTTCATGTCCTTTGTAGGGATATGGATGAAACTGGAAACCAACATTCTCAGCAAACTATCGCAAGGACGAAAAACCAAACACCACATGTTCTCACTCATAGGTGGGAATTGAACAATGAGAACACATGGACACAGGAAGGGGAACATCATACACTGGGGACTTTTGTGGGGTGGGGAGGAGGGGGAGGGATAGCATTGGGAGAAATACCTAATGCTAAATGACGAGTTGATGGGTGCAGCACACCAACATGGCACGTGTATACATATGTAACAAGCCTGCACGTTGTGCACATGTACCCTAAAACTTAAAGTATAATAAAATAAAATAAAATAAAAGGGAGTGCAGACCAAAAAAAAAAAAAAAGAGTTCTTCAATCTTTCCTTGGCTTTTCTGATCTTAATACTGTTAAAGAGGACCGCCCAGTTATTTTGTAGATTGCCTCTCAATATGGGTTTGTCTAATTTTTCCTCATGATTAAATTCAGGTGATACAGTGATCATATTATATCTTACCATGTCTTACATCATTTCTATTTGTTCCATTATTAATTATGTTAACTTTAATCATTTGCATTAATATATCTGCCAGGCTTCCACACTATAAAAATACAATTTTCCCCTTTGCAATTAGCAAACATTTTGTGAGCATATACTTCGAGACTGTATAAATATCCTACTGCTTATTAAAAATTCAATGTATGCATAGGCTTATTTTATCTATATAGACTCATGAGTCTCTATTTTACTCAGTGGGATATAATTAATTCCTCTCAATATGTATTTCAGTGCTCAAGTTTTTCCAGGTTTGGACAGTATAGACCCCATACAGCTGCATTCTGGGTCATATTGACATGTTCTAACAATTCTTTGAGTATCTTCTTACTTTATGACACAAGATGTTCTAGGCTCATTTTGTACTTCCCCACCACAGCCCTGGAATCAGCCATTTCTCCAAGGAATCCTGGTTCCTCTAAGAGATGAATGGTCTTTAGGAACAAAGATTCAGTGCTAAGTAGATTCATGCTATTTCAGTGTTACTGCTCCCAGGCCCACTCTTTCCCCTCAGTGGATGGCTGTAGGGACTATGGATATATAGGGAATATGAACATAGATAGATACTACTAGATAGATTAGATAGAATCACGCACTTACTTCTATATTATTTCTATAAACCATTGACCCTTGAACAATATGGGGGTTAGGGCACCTACCACCTGTGCATTAAGTCACCAACTGCATTAGCCCCTAACAAGAGACTCAGTCTTATTTTTGGAGCTTTGAAACTAGGCATTGATTTCTCTTCTCTAGCTATGAAAGTCCTAGATGGCATCTTCTTCCAACAGAAGGCTTTTTCATCCACATTGAAATTATGTTGTTTAGTGTAGCCACCTTCTTCAGTGATCTTATCTAGATCTTCTGGATAACTTGCAACTTCTACAACAGCACTTGCTCTTTCAACCTTGTACTTTTATGTTATGGAAACTACTTCTTTCCTTAAACCTTGTGAACCAATCTCTGCTAGTTTCCAACTTTTCTTCTATAGCTTGCTCACTTCTCTCAGCCTTCACAGAATGGAATAGTTAGGGCCTTGTCTGGATTAGACTTTGGTTTAAGAGAATATTGTAGCTGGTCTGATCTTCTATCCAGACCACTCAAATTTTCTCCACATCAGCAATAAAGCTGTTTCAGTTTTTATCATTTTTGTGGTCATTGGAGTAGCATTTTAATTTTCCCTCAAGAAATTTTCCTTTGCATTCAACTTGGCTGTTTGGCGCAAGAGGACTAGCTTTCAACCTGTCAACTTTCTACACGCCTTCCTCACTAGGCTTAATCATTTCTAGCTTTTGATTTCAAGTGAGAGAAATGTTACTCTTCCTTTCACTTGAACACTGAGAGGACACTGTAGGGTTATTACTTGGTCTAATTTAATTTTAATATTGTTGTGTCTCAGGGAACAGGGAGGCCCAAGGAGAAGGAACAAGTCAGAAGAACATTCTGTCGGTGGAGAAGTCATAACACACACAACATTTATTGATTAACTTTGCCATATTATATTGGTGTGGTTCATGGCACCCCCCCCGAAATTATAATAACATCAAAAATCACTGATCACAGACCACCATAACAGCTGTAATGATTGGAAAAAAGTTTAAATTTTTGTGAGAATTGCCAAAATGTGAAGCATACACAAAACGAGCACATGCTGTTGGAAAAATAGCACTAATATATGACATGTTTGCCTGAAGCAAGGTTGCCATAAACCTTCAATTTGTAAAAAAATAAAATAAAAATAAAAATAAAACACATTGTCTGTGAAGCACAATAGAACAAGGTAAGCTCGCAACTAGCAACTACTGGACACTCATTTAATCTTTATCAAATGAATGAAGCTTCATCTAAACCAACTCTTGAAGGATTAATATTATTTAGCAAAGTATGAGAATATAGAGGGTAGTGAATAAGTTGTAGGAAAACAGAAAAAAACAAGAAGGAATAAAATTTAAAATGATTAGGTTACTCCAAGCCTTCTATTAATCCTGATAAATCCCTATTCTTTCAAATATTCCTTTCATAAAATGAATATTTAAATGTGTTAAATTTAAAATCACCATTTTCACTTTTCCTCAAAATGTTTATAGTTTTTTAAAAAATCTCTTAAATCATAGTAATACAGTTACATGTCATTAGGTCAGATTATGCCTGAAGGAAAATAATGAAAATAGTGGACATTGGATTTCTGTTAGTACTTCCAGGGAATAAGCCAAAGTATTCCAAGAGATGTGAACTCACTGCTGACCCCAAGTCAGAAGGGCCATCAATCAGGCCCTCAATATGTAGACAGATATATAGAAAATCATTTATTTGTACAGTTCAAAACTAAACTTCATGCCAGCACTCAATGGATGTCATAAAGATCCTAAACGGTAATTTATAAAATTTGTAGAAATAGTCCTGCCACATAAACAAAACAGGGGTGAATGCTCACTTACACCATGCATGAGTTACATCTGCTAAAATCTTCAACAAGGGTAGAACATCCCATTATATAATAAATAAATTATGTATTAATTTTATATTCTTAAAAGAAAGGCATGCTTTCCTGTAAATACCTATGCTTCAGCCATTTTGTATCTTCTTAGATTTTTTTTCAGCTCCAGTAGACAGTACTGAACAAAATTTATTAAAAATATGCCTCAAAAACCAAATGAAGAGCCACTGTAAACAAAAGGAAAAATCTGAATCTCTTTAAGCTCCTTCAGAGAACTGTATTATGAAATATGATTTGAATTTTTTTTTTTTTTAATTCTAGAATTGAGAATAATACCTTTATTGTGGCCGTTGTTTCAAGGTAGTCCTTTCTGATCAAAACCTAGAGAGACAGTAATTGTCTAAGCAGTTTTTGCACAATCAGTCATGGAGAAGTGCACACATTTAATTTGTTTGCACCAAAAAAGAACAGTAGAAAACAGTCATTAATTTAAGGTAAGAATATATCATCCCTGAATACAAAAGTAGGTATTCACGGGTCAAATGCAGAATATTCAGTGAACAGTTTCCTTTCCTTCCTTCACAATCACAAAGATAACATAGTGGCATTAATTTGGACAAAATAAGTCAATAGTTTTTGTTATCATCTGAAGAACTTCATACTGGTAATTACTCTTGAAAATAATATTCATTTTGTCTTTTTATCATTTATATTTATTCACTCCAATTCTAACATGTTTCTTCCCAAACCATGTTACCCCAGGTAAGCAGCAGCTGAAAGAAAGGGAAGGGGAAGGGAGAGGAGGGGAGGGGGGAAGAGAGAAGAAAGAGAAAGAAAGAAAAAGAAAGAAAGAGAGAGAGAGAAGGAAAGAAAGAAAAAGAGAAAGAAGGAAAGAGAACGAAAGAAAGAACGAACGAAAGAACGAAAGAACGAACGAACGAACGAAAGAAAGAAAGAAGGAAGAAAGACAAAGAAAGAAAGAGAAAAAAGAAAGAGAAGGAGAGAGGAACAGGGGAGGGAGGGAAGGAGGGAGAGAAATTTGGTGGGGCTGTGTGCTTCGGATAGTTCTGCCTTTGTAAAGCCTGGCTTAGCTTGCCTCAAAGGTGGACATGCCTCAGAAGGTGAAGTCCAGGAAAAAGATTTCTTGGTGGGAGAAACATTTGCATGCTGATTTTACTCCTTAAAAAGAAAAATAATGAGCCTAAACTATTTTCAGCGTATATTTAGAAATAAATCAATAACGAAGGTTGATATTAAATGGTGAAATACTTACAAGGTAAAGGTGAGAATGACTAAAGTTACAACATCTAATATTTTTTTAAAAGTATAATACTCATTTTCTGTCACATAATACTGTTCAGGATCTTTCATTGGTACTTTATATCTCCTAAGACTTATAGCAATGGACATTTCTAAATTAGCATCACTTCCGTTCTATGTAAATATAATCAAGGTAGTTTACCTCTACCCTCCACAAATCCACCTTTGAATGACTATTTACAAGTTTTCAACTTATGCTGAGATCACAGGACTTCTGATGTTTTCTTAGAACAAGATGTAGGGATGAAAAAATATAAGGTAGCTGAGTCTTTACTGTCAGATCTCAGTTTACATATTGACACCTCAGAGAGCCCCTGAATACCCACACAAGCCTTAATAATCACTCACAAACTTTGTTATATTGTACTATTTTAATTCTCTAGGTATTATTTTTCTCTCAATATATTTCTTATTTGTTTGGGTTTTTTTTCTTCCCTCACCCACCCCTCACCAGGCACACATGTATGCACACAAACAAATAACATCAGCTCTAATCAATTCACTGCATTTGTCTCAACATCTACTAATAGAACAAAGCCCATTTGAGTAGGAAATGCATTTCTTTTGGCAACTTTACCAGAATTCTTTACATATTTTTATAATTTTTTTTCTCCATCTCTGTTTTCATCTTCTGAAACTTTTTGTAGGTGGGCATTGGACCTGTCTGCAGATGTGTTTCTATTCACCCTAGATTGGATTTGATAATTGTGGGGCAAAGGCACGTATGCAATACAACTGATTTTTTAGCCATGGGGACTCCACTACATCCTAGTCCCATCCACCTGCCTTCCTGTGGCCTTAGAGCCCACACTCTGTGCTCCAAATTGAGGTCAAATCTTTCCACTCACTGATGCCTGGTGATGGGAAAGAGCATGAGAAGTCGACCCAGACTGTCACTCCAAGTGCTGTTTGCAATTCATGTCCCTGGCAGTCACACCCACATGTCCCCTGCCCATGGAGGCTGTCAGCTCTATGTGTGCAGCACCAACTCAGTACTCTCCTCTGCTACATTTCTCTCCTGTGTGTAATTTGGGCTGTGGTTTCCTTTGCCAATCTAATTTCATCTGCTTTCTTCTTCTAAGGATTCCTGTAAAAAGTTTTCATCATCATTGTGTTCTTTTCCATACTTCACAGTAATAGCATCTTCAACCAGCTGCTAATGTCTAATCAGATTAAAACTGTAAATCTCTTTCTCCAGCAAAAAAAAAAAAAAAAGCAGAAAACCAGTAAACAAATTGTAAGAAGTATATACAAGTGCTATTTAAGTGCTTTATTCATGATGCACTTGAGATCTCAAAATTTCACTGTTCCATTAGACTTTTACACTACCAGGAATCAGTGTCTAAGTCATTTATATCATCAGAACAGCTGGATGACAGCAAGTTGTCAACAGATTTCCCAAGGATTTCTCTGAGGAGCTAGAGACTTACAACGGGGAGAAAGTGTCATTCCATCTGAATCCAACCATTATATCAATTGACCTGAAAGCTAGAAAGGTTCTATTTCTCTAAGGAAAAGAAAACAATTGATAAGCTTGAGTATCCAATCAAACAAATTACATTTGCTACCCTCCCCAGAGAGCTACACCACTTAGACCCTAAGCAGAGTTTAGTTGGAATATATATTTTAAAGGACAAGCTTATCAAAGAATACTACAAAGGAACAGAAAACAAAATAAATAAGACAAATGTAATTGAACCAAAGAGCCATGTATGTGTAAACTCCCAAACTTATTTGAAGTAACATTTTATATGAACTTGAATTCAAGCACTGTCATTTAAAATTGGATATTTATTGACTTAAGGAGAGAACTGATAACGAATTTAGTTTTATTTCACCTTTTCATTAATGATCTACAAGTAGCAATCTAAATGAAAACAGTAGATGACAGTAAATTGATAGGTACCGCAAAAGACATTAGAAACAACATAAAAGAAGATGCAAGAGGGTATATATTGGGAAGGAACTAAGAATGAAATTCACTGTAGTTAAATGGGAAGGTCATTCAAAACATACCTTCTAAATAATATCTCTTTCCAAGTAGCTTAAAATATTTATGAGTATTACTATCACTACTGCCTATTTATTTGGAAGCAGCACTGTTCCAGGCACCAGAACACAAAGCCAGAATCACAAAAAATTAAAGACATCAGAAATTCCAAATACAGAAAAAACAAAAAGTTCTAGGGAATGTGAAAGGAGGCCAGTGTTTGTGTGTTTTTTCACTTAATATGATAAGTTAAGAAAATATGTATTGTTTTAAAGGAAATTCCAGTTATTTTCCAGGCTGTAATAGAGCTCAGGGAAGGCTAAGAGTGAATATATCTGTGAAGAGAAAAAAATATCATTGACTTCAGTTTGAGACAAAATACGGGAGAAAAAGCAGTACTGCTAGTTTAGCCACAGTTTTTCTAACACTAATTAGAGTACTGAGCTTTATAACCTAGAAGAGACTGTAAAGTAATTACTAATCATGGAAAAGATAATTTTTTCAGGATAAAGGGATGATTTACTATATAATTTAGCAAAGTTGTAAATGTCCACCCATCATTTAGAAAATATATATAGCTTTTCATTCTATCACATATCGCTTTTTCTCAATATCATCTTTTACCAAACTCAATATTTCTATTTGTTTATATATTTACTTATATTAAACATATATTACGTAAGAGATATTTTGCTCTTCTGAACACATATGGATGAATAAAGTATCTGCCTTTCAGTACATTCAAAAATTTACCTAATGCAAAACCTACTTAATATCTAATAAAATATACCTATGTAATAAATGCCATACAGCCAATAAGAAAAAAAAAGTGCTATAGGAGCAGAGGGGAGAAAAGGAGAGAGGAAATTAGTGTGTTTTACAGAGGAAGTTGTATTTGTGGTGGTCATTGAGATATGTACACAAAGAAATGGAGTTGAAGAGGGAGAGGGAAAAATGTACAAGGTGGAAGAAACTGAATAAGGCAAACAGGAAGAGATTGCATGAAGAACACAAAGTACATGATTTTGGGAGGCCAAAAATATCATGGTTAAAGCTCAAAGTACATAGAAGGACAATGAAGCTATAGAGGCACCATATAACAAATTTTGAAGGATCTTGAACATCTTGCTTAGGGAAGGAAATTTCATTTTCTGGAGTGTGAGCAATGGTGAGCATAGTGTTTATTTAAGGAGAGGAAGGATGTAATCACATTTACATTTTAGAAAGAAATTTTCACTATGAAGTTTTTACAAAGACAAAGTAATTAACAATACTAGGGGGAAAAGTAGAAAGGGAACAATCAGCAATGTATCGCAATATACAAAGCAAAAGGTAACAAAGCCTCCTCTTTCTAGCTACCACTTGTAAGCCATGTTATAAAGAAGTTTGTTCAAAATTTTAAAGTCACCTTTATTGTTCCTCTAATCTCCAAAGTAGTAAGGAAATGCAGCGTTCTCGTTAATTTGCCTCATAAATTTCTTTTCCTTTTTCAGTTTTCTCCTGCTACATATTCGATCAACTAATACCTCTCATCTGTACAGTCTTCAAGGGATTGGTTCCAGGATCCAGGCATAAACAACCAAAATCTAATCATACCCAAGTCCCGCAGTTAGCCTTACGGAGCCCAAGGATACAAAAAGTCGGCCCTGTGCATAGTCGGATTTTACATCCTGCAAGTACTGTATTTTCAATTTATGTTTAGTTCGAAAAAATTCACATAAAAGCAGACCTGGGCAATTCAATTCCTTGTAGTTCATGGGTCAACTGTATTCTTGCAAGAGCTTCTAAACAAACTGTCCTATCAACTTTGTTCTAATACTGGATGATGCCATCACTCATTCAATCAAATTTTGTTTATTGAGAATGGATCTCATTCAAACATGATGCTGAGCCCTGAAGGCAACAACACTAAATAAGATAAAATTCTTGATCTAAAAGTTCTGGAGTCTAGTGATGGACACAAATAAAACAGATTGAGTAAATTGTGATAATTTCATAGAAAGGATGAGTGCATGTCTACTCAGATTTTGAGATTAGAAAAGGCTTCCTGAAAATGTTGATGCCAAATGAGTGAAAGGAAAAAGTAGGCTTAAGTGGAATAAATAGTAAGGGAGAGTATTCTTGGTAAAGAACATGTGTAGTTGTAGCAACATAAGAAAGATGGATACAATTAAAGACTAGACAGCTCAGTGTTACTAGAATGTGAGGTCCCAGAGGAGACCTTACAGAACATGAGGCTGAACAGTTGTCAGAGCTGTCATTAAGGGTCTCCATTCCAACCGAAGAAATCTTAAAACTGAGAAAAATCATACTTGAATTTGAATTTTGGAAGTTTACTGATAGCACTGTGGCAATATAAATTTAGAAATTACAGGTTTTATAACTATGCGTATAAAAATAGTACTAGGAGTCATGGTTGTGAGTACGAATTCCCAGGGAAAGTGTGTGCCGTGAAAAGTGCATAGTGTTAAGCAAGGAACCATGAAAAGACCCAAATAAAGAGTCTGAACGGAAGAAGAAAAGCCCTTGGAAAAACGGGTTTGGGGTAATTGGAATAAGTTGATGAATGAATGGACATTAGAGTATATACAACTTCTTATGTATCTTGGACATAAAAGGAATAAAACTATACGGGTCACTAAATTTCACAGGATGAAAGCCTGAAGAAAACAGATAATGAAAATATAAACTCAAAGACATGATAGAAACCAACATTAAGTGATTAAAAATATGACCTGAATATTCAGCTAAGAAAAGCTCACCATATTCTCAAGAAAACAAAGATTAATTAACACCAAGCTATAGGCTGGTAGTCCTGGGATTTTAAGGATAAAGAAAGAAACCTGTAAGAATCTCACTCACACACACAAAAACAGGTCACCCACAGTGAAAAATAATCCTCAAGCTTGTCTCAGATTTCTCTTCAGAAACACGATGCAATGTATTAAAAGCTCACAAACGAAAGGGTATAAGGAAAAAAATCCATCATCATCCAGACATTGTTCATGGGTACAGGCATTAGAAAGACAGGCTCAACTATGCAAAGATTCCGAAGGTACATCACTGGCCATGTTCCTTTTCAGAAAATAGAAATACTCTCACCAAATAGAAAGCTCAATTCAAATTAAGAAATTATAGATGTATGTTATAAAAGGATACTCAATGAGTATTGAATCCTTTTAACATCATATAAATTGTTAAATAAATTATACAGTGCTATTGTAATGCTTGAAATAAAAATATCATTTTACTATAATGATTTTGACATAATAAGCTGGGATAAGAAGCTCTGCTTATTTCAACAAAACTGGAATGTGGGAAGAGAAAGAATTGTTAAAAGCAAAGATGTGATAACTCCCTTAATTTTCTATGGGAGTTAACATAGGATTTTGTGTCTGAAATTATTATCTTCACGTATAATTCTTTTCACATATAATTTGTTTGTTTGTTTTGCGACAGGATCTGGCTCTGTTGCCTAGGCTGGAGTGCAGTGGCACGACCATGGCTCACAGCCTTGACCTCCCAGGCTCAAGTGATCTTCCCATCTTAGCCTTCTGAGTAGCTGGGACTACAGGCATGCACCACCATGCCTGGCTAATTTTTTTTCTTTCTTTCTTTCTTTCTTTTTTTTTTTTGTTGTTGTCGTTGTAGAGATGACATTTTGCTATGTTGCCCAACCTGGCCTTGAAATCCTGGACTCAAGCGATACCCCTGCATAGGCCTCCCAAAGTGCTGGGACTATCAGCATGAGGCACCACACCCAGCCTACATACAAATTTTTAAATTGTCATTTTAAAATTTATTATTTTTACATACAAATTTTATTCTTTAATATGTTAACAAATTATTTTTTTCTGTCCAGGGTGATTTTCCTTCTCTGCTTATGCTTTCCTTCTTTTTTTATACCTGTGTAATAAACCTGCATGTTGTACACATGTACCCCAGAACTTAAAGTAGAATAAAAATATTTAGTTATTTTTTTACATATAATTTCTAAATATATCAAGATTTCTTAGTCATTAATAAAAATGCAGACCCCTTTATTTAAAAAAATAAGAGAACAATACACAGCTATTACCCAGAAGCAAAAAATACATGTGGCTAATAAGCCTATCTAAGGTAAGATAAGTACAAGGTAGGGGAAGAAATGCTAAATGAAATAAGAATACACTCATACTATTTTGCCCATAAAATTAAAAAAAAATGAGAAAAGATAATTCCTTATATTAACAATAATTTGAGGAATAGGCACTCTGATTCTCTTTTGGTAGGAGTCTGCATTAGTCAAACATTTTCTGAAGACAGTATGTCAATATATACCCCTGAAATTGTGCACACCCTTTGAATCAGCTGCACCTCTGAAATTAACCCTAAGGCTGCACTAAGGGTCCAGATCTAGTTGGAAATCATTAATTTTTAGTGGCCTCAATCCACACACCTGTTCTATTTTTTCAGTAATATTCTGCAATCTATACACAGGAATTAAGAAGGCAGTCAGGTGAATGATTTGAGAATAGGTGTCTGGTGGCAACAGAATGAAAAAAAATGAAATAAAAGAAAATGGTTAAAAGACTACTAAAGATATTTTCCTTGTGGGCTAGGCTAGAAGTGAAGAAACTGAACCTAGAAGGAACCCAACAGACTCAAAGACAATATAAGCACCTGGGCACTTAACTTCATTCTGTAGCCAAAAGTTACCAAGAGGTGAAAAAGTGAAGCTTCATGGTCATTAACCAAAAACTGATAATGGTGCAGAGAAACACTATGAGTCAGAGATGAAATTTTTCATTGTATCTGGCAGGCAGGTGGCCGGGGTACCCAAGGTGTCAGCAGCTGCAAAAATTGATGCAGGTGTTGAAGAAAGGTACCAGTACCAGTACAACCACTAAACATGGGCTTTAAAGGAAACATCTCTTTCCAATATGAGGTAAAAGAAAAAGAAGAATGCACAGCCAATATCATACTGAATAGGCAAAAACTGGAAGCATTCCCTTTGAAAACTGGCACAAGACAAGGATGCCCTCTCTCACCACTCCTATTCAACATAGTGTTGGAAGTTCTGGCCAGGGCAATTAGGCAGGAGAAGGAAATAAAGGGTATTCAATTAGGAAAAGAGGAAGTCAAATTGTCCCTGTTTGCAGATGACATGATTGTATATCTAGAAAACCCCATTGTCTCAGCCCAAAATCTCCTTAAGCTGATAAGCAACTTCAGCAAAGTCTCAGGATACAAAATCAATGTACAAAAATCACAAGCATTCTTATACACCAATAACAGACAAACAGAGAGCCAAATCATGAGTGAACTCCTATTCACATATTGCTTCAAAGAGAATAAAATACTTAGGAATCCAACTTACAAGGGATGTGAAGGACCTCTTCAAGGAGAACTACAAATCGCTGCTTAATGAAATAAAAGAGGATACAAACAAATGGAAGAACATTCCATGCTCATGGATAGGAAGAATCAATATCGTGAAAAATGGCCATACTGCCGAAGGTAATTTACAGATTCAATGCCATCCCCATCAAGCTACCAATGACTTTCTTCACAGAATTGGAAAAAACTACTTTAAAGTTCATATGGAACCAAAAAAGAGCCCGCATCGCCAAGTCAATCCGAAGCCAAAAGAACAAAGCTGGAGGCATCACGCTACCTGACTTCAAACTATACTACAAGGCTACAGTAACCAAAACAGCATGGTACTGGTACCAAAACAGAGATATAGATCAATGGAACAGAACAGAGCCCTCAGAAATAACTCTGCATATCTACAACTATCTGATCTTTGACAAACCTGAGAAAAACAAGCAATGGGGAAAGGATTCCCTATTTAATAAATGGTGCTGGGAAAACTGGCTAGCCATATGTAGAAAGCTGAAACTAGATCCCTTCCTTACACCTTATACAAAAATTAATTCAAGATGGATTAAAGACTTAAACATTAGACCTAAAACCATAAAAACCCTAGAAGAAAACCTAGGCATTACCATTCAGGACATAGGCATGGGCAAGGACTTCATGTCTAAAACACCAAAAGCAATGGCAACAAAAGCCAAAATTGACAAATGGGATCTCATTAAACTAAAGAGCTTCTGCACAGCAAAAGAAACTACCATCAGAGTGAACAGGCAACCTACAAAATGGGAGAAAATTTTCGCAACCTACTCATCTGACAAAGGGCTAATATCCAGAATCTACAATGAACTCCAACAAATTTACAAGAAAAAAACAAACAACCCCATCAAAAAGTGGTCAAAGGATATGAACAGACACTTCTCAAAAGAAGACATTTATGCAGACAAAAGACACATGAAAAAATGCTCATCATCGCTGGCCATCAGAGAAATGCAAATCAAAACCACAATGAGATACCATCTCACACCAGTTAGAATGGCAATCATTGAAAAGTCAGGAAACAACAGGTGCTGGAGAAGATGTGGAGAAATAGGAACACTTTTACACTGTTGGTGGGACTGTCAACTAGTTCAACCGTTGTGGAAGTCAGTGTGGCAATTCCTCAGGGATCTAGAACTGGAAATACCATTTGACCCAGCCATCCCATTACTGGGTATATACCCAAAGGACTATAAATCATGCTGCTATAAAGACACATGCACACGTATGTTTATTGCGGCACTATTCACAATAGGAAAGACTTGGAACCAACCCAAATGTCCAACAATGATAGACTGGATTAAGAAAATGTGGCACATATACACCATGGAATACTATGCAGCCATAAAAAATGATGAGTTCATGTCCTTTGTAGGGACATGGATGAAATTGGAAATAATCATTCTCAGTAAACTATCCAAGGACAAAAAACCAAATACCACATGTTCTCACTCATAGATGGGAATTGAACAATGAGAACAAATGGACACAGGAAGGGGAACATCACACTCTGGGGACTGTTGTGGGGTTGGGGGAGGGGGGAGGGATAGCATTAGGAGATATACCTAATGCTAAATGATGAGTTAATGGGTGCAGCACACCAGCATGGCACATGTATACATATGTAACTAACCTGCACATTGTGCACATGTACCCTAAAACTTAAAGTATAATAATAATAATAATAATAAAGAAAAAGAAGAATGCAATCCCTACATCTCTACTTGCTCCCAGCAATGAGGTACATGAGGAGTGGATGAATGAGCACCCTTCACTTGGAAGGGCCAGGAAAGGGGTCCCTAAAGGGAAAGAATTAGTGTTTATGTAAGGCAAGGACTTCGAAAAACTGTTGACAAAGAGCTTGAAAGCCTAAAGAACGTGACATGTTTACAAACTACTGTAGAATAAAAACGTTGTCCTGATGTGGATGATGAAAGTAAAGAAATGAAAGACAGAGAAATAATGGTATGAGAATATGGGAGAAGACACATAACTTAACGGACACAGATATAGAATGACAACAGAGGGTGACAGAATTATTAGAGCCTGCAAGATTAACTGCTCCATAATCCAACTAGAATTTTGGGGTGAAGGTCGCTCTGAGCTGACACAGATAATGCCAAACTACCTCTAGTTTAAAAGAAATAATAAAAGGTTGTTTTAATAAGATCCCTTCTTTGCTCAAAACTTTCATTTGGTTCCCTTTGATTATTGAACTGTATTCTCAGCTTCATTCCAGTTTCTATCATCTGACACTAAAATTCCTTCAGGGTTTCATCTTATTATGCTCTTGCATAAAACCTACTCTTGGCAAACTTGACCAGTCACTGTTTGCCATCATCACAAGAATATTCTCACCTTTCTGCCTTTCTACATCCGAGTTCCAAACCTGGAATTCTTCTCTCCCCATCTCTGCCTCTTGAAACCTCATGTTCCAGGTTAAATTTTTTATAATCCAAGAAGCACTATCATAATGAGAAGAAATCACAACTTTCAGCAGCTCCTATTTATTATTCCATAAATGTTACAGTCATTAGTGTTTATGTCTTATCTCTTCCACTAAATTCCTTTGGACCAAGATCCTAGTTAACTGGTTTTGTCACTTCTAAAACCTCCACACAGTACAGTGTCCTGTACATAGTGTTCTACTAGTGAAATAAATTAAATTGCACAGCAATTATGAATAACACAAAACAATAAATAGAAGTTATTAAAAAGAATAGTCATTTCTGGCTGGGTGCAGTGGCTCATGCCTGTAATCCCAGCACTTTGGGAGGCCGAGGCGGGCGGATCACAAGGTCAGGAGATCGAGACCATCCTGGCTAACATGGTGAAACCCCATCTCTACTAAAAATACAAAAAATTAGCTGGGCGTGGTGGCAGGCACCTGTAGTCCAAGCTACTCGGGAGGCTGAGGCGTGAACCCAGGAGGCGGAGCTTGCAGTGAGCCGAGATCCTGCCACTGCACTCCAGCCTGGGCGACAGAGCGAGACTCGTCTCAAAAAAAAAAAAAAAAAAAAAAAAATGCTGGGGCGTGGTGGCTCATGCCTGTAATCCCAGCCCTTTGGGACTTTGGGAGGCCAAGGTGGGCAGATCACAAGGTCAGGAGATCGAGACCATCCTGGCTAACATGGTGAAACCCCCTCTCTACTAAAAATACAAAGTTAGCCTGGCGTGGTGGCAGGCGCTTGTAGTCCCAGCCACTCGGGAGGCTGAGGCAGGAGAATGGAGTGAACCTGGGAGGCGGAACTTGCAGTGAGCTGAGATCGTGCCACTGTAATCCAGCCTGGGCGACAGAGCGAGACTCCGTCTCGATGAGAAAAAAATAATAATAGTAATTTCTGACTTTGTTTATACTATTGCAGCTTTCTGTGACGAGCTTAAACACCAACTCCACCATTTAGCTTCTCAAACTCTAAGAACTTTATCACAGAACAATTTGAAAACTCTGACAGATCATGAAGGTGATTTTAAGTAAGATAGGAGGAATTACTTCAAGAACATAATTTAATTACTTTGTACGAAGGAGAAAATAAAAGAGATAAAGAATCCAGAATGTGTGAACTTTATACATCTTTGAAGTAATAGGATATAATTTGGAAAATAGAAAAGTGAAGAAATAGGCTAAACACTGGAAATACTTCTGAAACCAACTTGATAAAGAAATTGGTTACAAGGAAAACAGTCAATGACTTCTCACTTGCAATGCCTAAATTTGTTTTTTCTAAGCTACAAAGTGATGGACCTCAAGGACAATGACATTTTGGCAGTAAAAACAATCAGATGCATTTTCAACAATTTAGTTTCCATTTTCTGTTTCCACAATTTACTGTGATATAGCTGATCTGATGAAAAAAGAAACAACTCTTCAATATAGATCAAATGTTTCTGTGTGAAATATTTCATGCAAGTTAAACTATCCAAGACCAATATTGTCACATTTAGATAATTTTCTTCAGATGCTGAACATTTTGTAATTATTAGCCATGAAAATTTGGGATAGAGACATTGCTTTAATACAGTACATTGTCTCCAGTTGGGCCAAACTGCTTTATAAATTAATGAGGTATATATTGGCGGTGTAGTGATTTCAGTAGGCAAACACAGAATCTATTAAGTACTCAATAATACCCTTTAAAGATCCTCAAACGTTAAAATCTATTTTATAGCAACACTTCCAAAATGTGTCACAGGGTTTTTAATGCTCTGTGCCACCAGAGACAGAAATGAAGACCCTTATTTTAACATTTAACCTGAAAGGACACCTCCATCTGCCCTCCCTCTCTCTGCCCTTCCCCCATTATTACACTGTCTGAATTAGGTATGAGGCAAAATTCTGGTGTGGGAATTCTACTCAAATATCTAGTTGAATAGCGTCAGGCTCTCCTGACCTTCTAACCCTCTCTTTTGTCCAAACCTCCTGAGAATCAAGCATGTGTCACACAATAACTAGCTTCCCCTTGAATAGCATTATTGGAGAGGAGAAAAAAGTCCTTGCCCAGGACTTGACTATATTCTGCCATGAACAAGTTACATGGCTATTTAAAGTTATAAAGCAACAGACTTCCATACATTTCACTTCACGAGTTTAAGTATAACCATTATTTTCTCAAATGAATTGAATGTTCATGTAAGACAAGAGCATCTGTCCAAAATGTGTCTTCAGATTGAGAAGGGAATAAAACAAGTAAATGTCAGGGAATAATACCTTTTCTAAAAACTGGGATTGTTTTAACGGCTGTCCTTCAGTGCTCACTTTAAAGCAATACTTAAGGATCTTCTCTTTCCGGATTTCCTCTTTTGCTGGAAACCCATGAATTGCATATGTTTTGGTGATGCTGCTTTTCAGTTGTTGCTGCTAGTAACCAACTAACTTTACTGTTTTTGTTGTTTGGTAGGTTTTTTTTAAAGAAAAATTTCCACTCTTTGTATATGAATATTATGACTTGGAAGGAAAATTCCAAATACACAAGGGAATTCCAAGACTCAGAAGATGAATTTTTGTTGTGAACAAGAAAACATATCACTTTTAACATAAAAGCAGCTTTCTACACATGCCATGAGGCATTTGCACTGGTCCTTGTTCTCAGTGAGACCCAAATGCAAATGCAGTGTTAACAGAGAAAAATCAAAAGAATGACATCGGAGGACAAGCTAGAGCCACAATTTATCTGCATAACACTCAACAGTCCAATAGCAACTTCTAAGCTGCTGACACTACTTGCTGAAGCTCTTGCCAAGGAAGCTCCTGCTGCTTTTTCTGTGAGGAATTCTTACCTTTTGTAACTTATCCCGCAGGTCTTTCCTTGCCTCTCAATAGGTGTTCTTCAAACAGTTAACAGAAAATGGAAACTACTATATTTAAAGGCAAATCAATTTTAACCTTATATGACAAATTTTCACAAAGTTATATATGATGGCAGTATAAGAATAAGAATATTAGAAATAGTGACAGAAGCAGAATAAAACCATTAAAGGCACTAAAGGGGCCATTTCTGGAAGAGCTAGTGTAAGTGAAAAGAGGAAAAGGTTCTTGGATGAAAGTGACTACTTTATCATCTCATGCTTCAGTATAAAAATCTATAAATGCTACGTTTTCCCACTTTACCAATTCCCATATGTGTAACAATAATGTGGGAGCAAAACAAAAAAAGAGTTTTAAGGATGAAATAAAATACTGTGAATACTGTCTAAGCAGTAAATAAATAAATGCTGCCACTTTTTAAAAATCTCCTTGTGTTTTAAAACTCAGCTGTTATTTATAATGTAGACAAATAACAGAGCACTTTTTAGAGGAAGTAAGGAATGAGTCCTTCTATGATGTTGTTGGTTCAGTCTGGCCCAACATACGTTTATCAATAGAATATAATTCTCCACATTTAACTGCTTATATAGCATTTCTTCCAGAGAAATTAACTAAGCAAGATTTTTCTAATTAAAATAAAATAATGTTTAATTTTTAATCTTGAACCTTTTATTTAAGTAGAAACTAATTTTTAACATGGTGTTTATTAACTTCATAACCTGCTTTCTTTCCCTCACTTATATACTTCCCATTAATTTCTAAAGGAGATTTATATGCCATAAAGATTTACAACTAATGAAACAGAAAGTAAATATACACCTTAAATAATTAGCCTATTTTCTTCAGTACAAATACCAATCACATCCTAATGAGGAAAGTATGCTATTTCTAAATGTAATGCAGTCTTGCCTCAAACACATTTTTATTTACAGAGGACAGTTTTTCTACACATCTTCCCTTCAGAACCATTGGAAATAATTGAGTTTTTATTTTTAAATATAGCCATGCGTTTTTACTAATGCTCAGGTATCAGGTGAACAAAATAATAGTGACTTACATTTATATCTTGCTTCTGCACTATCAGTACATTTACTAGCTGTCAGTAAAAGAGAAAAATAAAAAAAATTGACTGTCAGTTTTAAAAGACAGTAAGAAAGAGAAAGTATGCCAGTAAATGTAGAGAAAATAATTTTGAAAAATATTTTACCTACTTCAGCATGAGTTTTTGCCCTGTGTGAAATGTATAACTACATAATTTGAATTGTTTGATATCTTAAAACCATAGATTCTAGGAAATATGGAAATGTGTGAGTAAAACGTGTTTGCTTTAAAATCATGATTTCCAAGCTAGGTTTAGGCTGATGCAAACAAAACTGCCATTCACCTAGTCAAATAAAGGGATTCCAAAGCTTTGCAGAGTTATTTGTATAGAGCAGGAGATTTAGGCTCAGATTATTAGATCTATATGTCCCTTAAATTTCCCACCCAGCATCTTAAAAATTGAACATAACTGAAAAGTTGACAATACCATAGTGATGAATAAATCCATACCATAATTGCACCTCTTCTTGAACATAAAACCACATCTTAAGTATTTTCCCAATCTAAATATTCAAAAATGGCAGTGACTTTTTATAATGTTTTGGGTTATATACATTCTACTGTTCAATTAAAACATTTTAGAATATGTTATTTAAATTATATTCATCTTAAAAGGCTAAGTATTCTTGAAATGGATAGTTTTAAACCTAAACTTTGAAGATAACTGATGGACCTAAATAACTTAAAAAAGATACAGGAATAATAATTTGGTAAATAAATGTGAATATATTTCCTCGGTGTTCATAATCACACTCCAAATTTTGAAGGTTTTAAGTTTACTATAGATGTAAGCATGCTCCCACCACTTGGGCATTTTCCTGCATTATAGTGTTGCAATTGCTCATCAATAAGACTCCTTAAAATTAATCATTACTCATCAGATTTATTGAAATTAAAACTGGAGGGGTGTAAGTTATTTTTATTAAAATAATGAAATTGAATCATTACAGCATTCTGTCCAGAGATAACAAGTGGACCGACGAGAACATCAGCTGTGAATATAGTTAAATATAGATTTACACACGCAATATTAGGGAAGGTAAAAACAGGATATGAAATAAACATTAGACATCAACTCTAAGCTCACTGTCAAGAGTACGCCCAAGCCTCTAACCACAGAGTTCAGCTGAAGGTAACTATCTGTCAAATGTAATCTGTGCAAGTGAATATGCTTAAGCTGGTGCTATGAATCAACCAAAATTGCTTTGGTCTTATTGACATTCAATTGCGAGAAGTTGCAGCTCATCCAGTCCAATAGACAGTCTGACAACACCAAGAGTGCTTCCAGTGACAGAAAGCTTTAAATATAGATGCAACTATCATCAAAATCCACATGGAACTAAACTTTATGATCCTTCATAGCATCTTTTGAAATTGGTCAGTCAGTCATCAACTGGTCATAGATGCCCCAAGATCTCATCACATAACTCTACCATCTGCCAGCTTACTCAGTTAACAAACCATTATTAATCTTTAAAAAAAAATAATGAATATAGATTTGATTGACAGGTAAAGTCCTCCTGGATTAGTATAAGAGTTTCTGTTGCATTGCGCTTAACCCCACTTCTTCACTTTGCAGATGTGCCTTTTATTTTTTCTTCCATTTGAGACTTGCCTAGTACATCTTAGTAAATAATAACCAGGCATGCATGAAAAAAATCCAGAGGGTCAGTTTTAAACAATGCCTTGCAGATATTCCTTGACGTGTTGAGTTTGCATAAGCTCTGCATTTTACCAACAAGAGAACTAAGGTGGGTGAGGTTAAGTGACTTGCCCAGGGTTGTTTCCCCTTGGGCGCTGTGACCTCTCAAGTAGATTCTGCCGGTGCCCACGTGCTTTTGTTCCTGGTCTTAATCCTATATTCAACCAACTTTCTATCCATCCCTCTTTTGTCTGTGCATATTTTCAAACAAGAAAAATGTGTTGAGTTCCAAACTGCTTGTGATGCTCTGCTTGCCTCTGTTAAATCTCTCTATGTCTCAGTAGTCTCATCTGTACCTTCTTCATAAGGCCATTCATCCAGTGATACATGTAAATAAAACCCTTGACTCAGTAAAGAGCCAATAGACCTAAATGGGTAGATTGATACTTGAATTTTTAACATGCTATGTAAGTACTGTCCTGTCCCTCAAAGAGTTCATAGTACAAAGACAAAGTGCACTTTTAAGGATAAATCTTTACAGGATACAAGGACAAATACAAAACATTCTACATTGTTTTAAAAAACCAATCCTGGCTGGGTGCGGTGGCTCACGCCTGTAATCCCAGCACTTTGGGAGGCCGAGACGGGCGGATCACGAGGTCAGGAGATCCCGACCATCCTGGCTAACACGGTGAAACCCTGTCTCTACTAAAAATACAAAACAAATTAGCCGGGCGTGGTGGCAGGCGCCTGTAGTCCCGGGAGGCTGAGGCAGAAGAATGGCATGACCCCGAGAGGCGGAGCTTGCAGTGAGCCGAGATCCTGCCACTGCGCTCCAGCCTGGGCAACAGAGCAAGACTCCGTCTCAAAAAAAAAAAAAAAAAAAAAAAAAAATCCAAAGTGTAGCAGTTCCCTGAACTCTCACACTAGGCCTTTCTTAGGAACATCCATTGTCTTCTCTCAGGGAATCTCTGTTACTTCCCTCCTACCTTGAACCATGAAAGTACATGAAAATAAACTGTGATAGAGTATATGCTCTTTAAAAAAAATAAGTGAGCAGACAAAATTATATGTGTTTGAAAGATGTACTATGGTTAATAACATATGTAATATGCACATAAAAGCTGCAGGGAATTACATTAATATTAGAGCAAAATTACTGGAAGGAATTGGTTGGGTTTGTCTTTTTTCTCATTTATTTTGTAAATATTTGAAAATGTTGATTCAAAACTTTTTATGATTTTTTAAAACATCTGATTTTATTCAAAAATTACTTTCCAAAAATGTATACTCAATATCATAGTGAGATTTCTTTCTTTCTTATTATGTATAGCTTCTTAAGGGTAGACACCATGGCTTTACTATCTTCTGTAACCTCAAGACCTCTTAAAAAGTGCTGTATACATAGTAGATATCTTTACATTAATGAAGTTAAAATGCTTTAAGCAAAAGGAATTGACTTGCTTACTAGGAAAATGACCATAAGGGTTCTTTTCAACTTTTCACATGTATTAACTGAAGAAACATTAACTAAGCCTGACTTTCACACATGATCTTCCATGAAGCATACTATGCACTTATTCGAGTGTGCTACTATTGTGTCAGTAAAGAATCTGGAACAAAAACAATTCTCCTCCATGTGGAAAAAAGTTACTTAATAACCTTATTTAGTTTGAAAATTTGTTATTTTTCAGCAAATGTATGAATTGAAATTTAATCAAGGAAGTTCCTAAAGTACTAAAATTATGTAAAACAAATATAATTAAATAAGGTACATAAGTAATTTGCATTCTAGGGGCTTGTGGTCAGAACACACAAACTAGGATATAATACCTTAAGGTTTTAGTTGTTCCAGGTGATTTAGATCACTGGTTATTTCCATGTGGCTTTTTATTATTTACGAACTTAAACTCTTATGACTCTTGATTTTTTTATTTTCTCATATATAAAATGGCAATCATTAACATTATTAATGGATCCAAAATAATGTTTGCAAAACATTGAAAATTTAAAAAAAATTATGCAAGTCTTCTCATGCTTTACTCCACTCAGCCACGTTCAGCCTATCTCTCCCTGCCAATCACAAGTAAAATCTCAGACAAAACACAAAAAGCAACTACATGAGGATGCTGAAAAGTGAATCAAAGCATACAGATTATGGAGGGGAGCCAGACCTGAAGAATTGGAAACTTCTGATCTATAAATGACACTGTTAAAATATTGAGAAGACAAGCTACAAATTGGGAAAATATTTGCAAAACAGACATCTGTTTGACAGAGGACTTCTATGCACAAGACATAAAGAGCCATAGAAATTTCATAATAAGAAAAGGGCCAACATGATTTCTTGAAATGGGAAGAGTTGAACAAACATTTCACTAAAGAAGAAACACACAGGGGAGGCAAGTAAACACCTGAAAAGATTCTCAATCATCATCAGTCACCGGGGAAAATCATCAATCATCAGAGAAGCGTAAATTAAAACCATAATGAGATACCACTAAACACCTATCAGAAGAACAGCTAAATAAATAAATGAAGTGGCCACACCAAGTGCTGGCCAGGATGCAAAACAACTGTAATCTCACCTTTTGCTGATGAGAAAGCAAAATGGTACAGCCACCGTGGAAAGTCTGGCAACTTCTGAGAAAATTTAAACATACACCTACCATGTGGCGCAGCAATCCTATTCCCAGATATTTATTCAGAAAACAGTTTACAGTTCAATAGAGGGTGGGGGTGGAAAGATGGGAATAACTATAAAAGAGTAGCACAAAGGAATATTCTGAAGTTATAGAACTCTTCTGTGTATTGGTTGGATGGTGGTTATGCAACAGTATGCATTCACAAAAACCAATAGAATTGTGCACAGAAAGGTACATTTTGCTTTATATAAATCATTTTTAATGTATATGTTTTTGAAAGACAAAAAGCGTTATATAATATGTGATTATGATTTTATGTGCCCTTTCAAAATCATCACAGGAATGAATAATAAACAGACGTTTCACAGAAATGTCCCCACAATGTCTCTAAATTGTCAATTTGTCATATAGTTTATATCAACTTAAGGCCTAATAACTGGTCCAGTCTTTTTTTTTTTTTTTTTTGAGACAGAGTCTCACTGTGTCCTCCAGGCTGGAGTACAGTGGCGCGATCTCAGCTCACTGCAAGCTCCGCCTCCCGGGTTCACGCCATTCTCCTGCCTCAGCCTCCCAAGTAGCTCGGACTACAGTCGCCCGCCACCACGCCCGGCTAATTTTTTGTATTTTTGGTAGAGAGGGGGTTTCACCGTGTTAGCCAGGATGGTCTCAATCTCCTGACCCTGTGATCTGCCCGCCTCGGCCTCCCAAAGTGCTGGGATTAAGGCTTGAGCCACCGCGCCCGGCCGGTCCGGTCATTTTTAACTCTAATCATCTGATGTCACCCCCCCCATCACTATGCCTCTCCAAAACACTGTTGAGACTTCTATCAAATAGTTCCCCTTTTCAAGTCAACAATTTACTGAAATCTTTTTCTTTTCATGCAACCAAAATTATTTTTCTATCTTAAGCACATTTTTTGAGGCTGACAATTCTATGTTCTTTCTTTGAATCAAAATATTTAACAATCAACCGAATGTTAATTTATTCAACTTGTATCCTACTTTAAATAAAAATACATCCTTTAAGTAACTTAACATTATTGGGTCTCCCTAATTACAGTGTTCACACTCCAAAAAATATATTTTATCTTTGAAATTATTTTAATGCTTTACTTTCCTTAAAAACAATGTCGCCAATTCAGAATTCTTGTTAGCCACCCTTAGAAATTGCATAAGCCATTTTAGAATTTCATTTTTGCGCCTATTTTTCTTATTTCATGCTTTGATAAAATTCTCTCAGTTAAATATGGTTAACCTTAAATCCAAGCCTTTTCTGTACAGGTATGGTATCACAACTTATGCTTCTCAAAACAAAAATGTTTAACTATGCAAATTATAAGGAAATGACGTAGCCAAGGATGAGACTCTAAAGCAGTTTCTGAGGCTGATGCCCCTTAGGGGACACTTGGCAATGTCTGCAGACATTTTTGACTATTGCAAGACAGGACAGAAGTAGGCAGAGAGGTAGGAGGTTTGCTACTGGCATCTAGTGGGTAGAGATCAGAGATTCTTCTGAACATCCTACAATGCACAGGCAAGCCAGGCACAACCAATAATTATCCAGTCCAAAATGTCAGTAGTGCTGAGATTGAGAAATATTGCCCCAAATCAATTATCTATTCATGAAAGTACGTATACTAATAAAAATGTAAGCACAAACAAAATCAAAACTCAGGAAAATTTATAGGCATTTCACTTACACTGTTTCAACTACTCCACAGCTACATACACATACACTAGTAGAGATGTCCCCTTTTCATTGTCAAGGGGCAGTAACAGTACATTCCTTATCACCTGTTATACAATGGCATAACATAGAACCAGTTTTAGGAATATGTAAAAAATCTGTAATCAAAGTAAATACAGTATGACTTAAACAGAAAGATATACAAAAATGAGTCTGAGTACAAAAAAAAATCTTGAATCAAAGACTTACTCATTGCAAATGGACACAATTCTGATATTCAGTGTCTGAAGCTTGGCTCAATAACCAAACCTAATACATTTCTGTTTATACTAAATTTAGAATTCAACATGAATTTTCTGATTCTGCTTGAAATTATCTAAACTGTGTACTTATAAATATATATTTTCCATGGGCGCTTCCACTGTACCAGTGAGTCACCTAGAGTTTATGCTCAGTTACACTAGTGTTAATGATTTAGGATAGTATATCTAATAGGTTGTGACAAAATTAACAACAGCCCATAATTAAAGATGCTAATTTGGATAAGCTTACACTAATTAATAGAAGAATTTATCCTTGGTATTTATTTTAACCATGATCAAGCATTACTTACTATTTTAATCACTACATGAACCAGTTACATGTGTTACAAATGAATATCAAACTACATATGGTAACACAAAAATTTCCAGTCATAAGATCTGCAAAGAATTATGGCAATGACTTTTGCATTATGACTCCACGTTCCTCAATTCACACAAAAAAATCAGGTACCAACTATGGTGATGGTCATTGTAACATGAAAAAAAGACATGTCTTAAGGATCCACAAGCAGCTTTTCAACATCTAAATTTGCCTCAGAAAGACATATCTGCCAAAATTCATTGAAACTATGTAAAAAAGTAGAAATTGTATTATCTCCCCAAGCTCCACCCCATGTTTTATATAAAGCACTAGCAATTTCTCTTCCCCCTGAAGTATTTGTGGTTAGGCAAATTAGCTGAAATGTTGACACACTAATGCCAAATGAAATGCTTTCCTTGTATCAAATCTATATTCCTGATTGAGAATTAATCTATTTGTGCACCTGAGAAGAATGGCTCTCCACCAGCAGTGGTAGTTGCAATAATCACAGGCAATAAAGTACGTACCTTGTTAGTCTATCTAGTTATTTTATTCATATCCAGTGTGACATTTAGTAGAGGAACAATTTCAAACTGCCTTTTAATTTCAATTGTAACAAAATATTTGCTGAAAAGTGTTAAGGGAATCTGCAAATGCTTGTGTATTAGGTTTCTCATAGGCACTTTACAACTTGCCAATACACCTGACCACTGCTGCAATTTATGCTAAATTTTTTAATTGTGAATAGGCCATGTGATGGCTAATATTAACTTGACTGGATTGAGGGATACCTAGATGGCTGGTAAAGCACTGTTTCTTGATGTATCTGTTGCGGTGTTTCCAGAGGAGATTAACATATAAGCCAGTGGACTGAGAGAAAGACCTACGCTCAATGTAGGTGGGTACCATCCAATCAGCTGCAGGTGTGTTTACAGCAAAGCAGACAGAAGAAGGGGGACATTCAGCTTGCAGGCTTTTCTTGCTTTGTGAGCTGCCTCTCTCTTTCTCTTCCAGTGCAGAATGCCCTTTCTTCCTCCTGCCTTTAGACATCAGACTCTAGGTTCTTTAGCCTTTGGACCCTGAGACTTGCAGCAGTGGTCTCTGGGGGATCTGGGGGTTCTCAGGCTTTCAGACTTAGACTATGGGATGCACTGTCAGCTTCCCTGGTTTTGAGGCTTTGGGACTTGGACTGAGACATAGTACCACCTTCCTTGGGAGACATACTACTGGCTTCTATCATTCTATAGCTTGCTGTCAGCCTGTCGTGGGACATTGCCTTTATAATGATGTGAGCCAATTCTCCCTAATACATTCCTTTTCATACACACACAGACATGCACCTCCTATTGGTTCTTTTCTTCTGGAGAACCCTGACTAATACAGACCACGTCTAGCTTGATCAGAATAGACTTTGCAATATCTGACAAGCATATCTTCTCTCTCTTTTCACCATGTCATTGTACTTTACTAAGAATTTTCCTTACCTCCCACAATTTTAGCCAATATACTTTAAATATAACAAGGAGCTTGTAGCCAACAGCTGTTTTAAAATGGTAGACAAAGTCCTTTTTAAAACACTACATGACTTCTGATCCTGACAAAGATGGAGCAGCCTTGTTCCTCTCAGTTCCTCTTTCTATAATTAAAAAGCCCTGAACATAACAAAACAAATAAGTGTAAGATGACTTTGCGAAGTAGGTAGAAGAAAAAAAAAATTTAGGCATCTGAGGACTTGAGGAACAACATGGCAAATTCCCTAGTTTCTGTTGTTTTAATATCCAGAAACATCGAACCTAGAACCACCAACAGGCACAGACAAAATAAGCTCCAAGGAAAGGCTTACTTTCCTAGACAGAAAATCAGGAAAATGTTGGCCTACAAGAGAAAACCTTTTTAGCAAAAAGTACCTGTCGTACTTTAGCCAAACTCCAGTGGAAAAACCAAACACACGCACACCCACACACACAAACACACTCTCCCCACACACACTCACACACATTCATAGTTCCAGCAGCTGAGCTCATCAGGGAGCTAATCTTTCACCCCACCCTCTCACCCAATAGAACTAAGCAGTAGTTTTTGATTCCCTTTCACAGTGGTGTTGACAGGGCCAAGAGGCAGCTAATCTTCTATTCCCACTGGCAGAAGCAGTCAGTGTTCCAATCCCCACTGCCTGGTGGTTCCAATAAACCAAACAGAGAGCTGATCTTCCATTCTCCACTTGTTGAAACAGGCAGCTGTCTAATTTAACTGTAGGTAGGGGTGGTTTTGATGAGACCGAATAAGGAGCTTATTTTCTGTCCTCTGCTCATTGGAAGTTGTGCCACTCTGATGCTCTTTCCTAAATAGTATTGGCAGAGTGAGCAGGGGGCTGATCCTTCATCCCCTGTCTGAAAGGAGTCAGCCATGCTCCAACTCTTTACCAAGTTTGTGTCACCTCAGCCCAGCAAGTAGCTAAACCATCTATACCACCCCCACCTGGTAGCAGCAAGGCTTAGTGAAGTGGTGCAAGGCAGGACTAGTCAGCATGTTACATTACCCCCAGCTCTGGCAGGGCCCCAGTCAGGAGATGAAGCTCAACCACCCACCCAATATTAACAAGACTAAACAAGGACACAAGAGTCAGGGCTCATCAGCACTTTACTTTACTCCAACCTCTGGTGTCAGTGGGACCAAGGAGGGAACGAACCTCTCCACTCTCTTCACAGCACAAGATCACATGAGGTGGTGTGTATCAGGGTTAGTCTCTATTCTGTTCCCACCCCACCCTCACTAAGTGAGCAGGGCCTAATGGGGAGCTGAGCCCCCATTCCCAGTGGTATTAGTGAGACTGTGTGCTAGGTGTTAGGGCCAATCAATACTCTACATCCCTCTTCCCTTCCTTGTGAATTGGACCCAGTGGGAAGCAGAACCTTCTCTCACACCTGGCATCAATGAGGCAGAATAAGGTGATAGGAGGAGGGTTACTTGACACTCCATTCCCCACCTCCCCTGGTGTCACAGAGACCAGCAGGAAGCTCAGCTTCCACCCCTACCCTGCAGCAGCAAAGTAATGTGAACAAGCAATGAGTTTTTCCCTTCCATGGCTCAGTGGGGAGTTAAGAATATGTCACCACGACGGGCAACAAGGCAGCAGCAATAGGCGGCCCACTTTCACTGGGAAAGGGCCAGCAGGGAAGCTGAAGTTTCACCCTACCCATCTGCTGCAGTGTGAGTCAGTGCTCCACTTCTGCTGGATGATGTTGGCGGGGACAACGGGGTGATGAATGAACATACACACCCACCAGGCCTCTGTGCACACCTCAATGTAAGGACAGCTTCTGAATAAAAAAAAGAAGATGAATTTGGATCCAGAGTCTCATACTACAATACCCAAAACATCCAGGATATAATAAAAATCACTTGTCATACTAAGAACCAGCAAAATCACAACTTGAATGAAAAAAGAAAATCAACAGATGCCATCAGTGATATGAATCAGATGTTGGAATTATCAGGGAAGGATTTTAAACCAGATACCATAAAAATGCATCAACAAGCAATTGTGAATTCTTTCAAGCAAGAAAAAAAAATGAGAGAAATCCCAGCACAGAAATAGAAGTTATGTATATATAAAAAAGATCCAAATGGAAACTAAATAACTGAAACATACAACCATTGAAACAAACTCAAACTTGCTATATGGGTTCAAGGGTAACATGAAGATGACAGGAATAGAATTCCTGAACCTGAAGGAAATCAAAAGAATTTACCTAATTTGAACAAATAAGAAAAGAGAGATTAAAAGGAAAAAAAAACATGAAGAGAGCTTAAAGAACCAGTGAGTTAAAAACAAAAGAGTTAATATTTGTATAACTGGAATCCTAGAATAAGAAGAGAGAATGGCAGTGAAAATGTATTCAAGAAAGAATGTCTGAAAATACTGAAAATATGGCAAAAGACATTAACAGACACATGCAAGAAGCTGAGCAAATCTCAAACAACAGGATAAAACAAAGGAAATTCATGCTAGGGCTTTCACTATTAAACTGCTAAATACAAAACAAGCAAAGAGAAAACCTTGAAAGCAGCCAGAGGAATGATGTAAAACTTATAAGTAAATACCAGTTCAAATGACAACAGATTTCTCATCTGAAAAATTGGAAGCCAGAAGGAGTGGCACAATATTTATCAAGTAATGAAAGCAATTAACTGTCAATCATAAATTTTATATCCAGCAAAAATATCCTTTCAGAATGAAGGAAAAATCAAGACACTCTCAGATGAGTGAAAAATAAGAGTATTTGTTTTCATCAAACCCATTCTTAAAGGATGACTAAAGGACGTTCTTTAAATAGAAACAAAATGATAATAAAAGCTTCAGAACTTACAAAGAAAATAAGAATATCAGAATGAATAAAATTGGGGTAAATAAGTTAGACTTTCCCTCTTATTAGTTTGTTAAAAAATATTTCACGGTTGAAGCAAAAATTACAACTCTGTGTAATGTGGTGCTCATTGTATGTAGGGGAAACACTTAAGACAATTATATTGAAAACGTAGAATGAGTAAAGGACCTAAGCGGAAATAAAAGTACACTTTAATGGAAGTAATAATATGTCCATGTCAGTAGATAAGTGATTTACATATACTTTAATACCTAGAGCCACTAAAAACATTATACAAAAAAGATATACCCAAAATGCTGTTAAAACACCAAGACACAATCCTAAAATGTGTTCACGTAACCTACAGCAAGGTGAGAAAAGAGAAATGCAGAGATCCAAAACAGACAAGAAATAGAAAAAATAAAATTGCACACATAAGGCTAGCATATCAGTAAGAATCTCAGATGTAAATGGTCTAAACATACAAATAAATGACAGAGATTAGCAGAGTGTATTAGAATATAAACTTAATTTTTTTTAAAAGTATCCAAAAATATGCTATCTGTACAAAATTCACTTCATGGACATCAACACAGGTCAGTTGAAATTAATAATTAGAAAAATATATCTGCAAACATTAATCAAAAGAAAAAAGGAATAACTATGTTACTATCAAATAGCATAGACTTCAGAACAAACCAAATATCTAGAGGTTAAGAGGGACATTACATAATGATAAAATGATATCTCCACTAGAAAGACCTAATGATCCTAAATATGTATGCACCTAACAATAGAACTTTAACATGCATGAAGCAAGACTGATACAGCTGAAAGGAGAAATAGATAAGCCCACAGTTAAATCAGGGACGTCAACAGCAAACTCTCAGCAATTGATAGAACTAGTAAAAAGGACATCATTACAATATAGAATCACTCAAGAAAAGTATACAAAGTAGATGTACTTAGTTATTTATAAGAGAATTGGTTTTCTTCACACCTACTCTTAAATAATGACTAAAAGAAGTTCTTTAAATAGAAATAAAAAGATAACAGAAGATTTATATGTGTATGCATGTGTGTGTGTGCGTGTGTAAACACAAAACAAACTATGTACATTAATTTCAAATACTCATGAAACTTTCACCAAGATAGACTACATTCTGGCCCGTTAAAAAATCCTGAACAAATGTTAAAGAACTGAACTCACACTGAATGTGTTCTCTGATTCAAATTGATACAAATTTGAAATCAATAACAGAATTATAGTATTTAAAATCTCCAAATTATTTGAAACTAAACAACACATCTCTACATAATTCATGAGTCAAAAAGAAAGTTGTAAAAGAAAATTTTGAAAACCTCAAAGGAAATTTTAAAAACATAGAACTGAATGCAAATGAAAATATAGTCGACCTTTGAACAACACAGGTTTGAACTACAGAGATTCACTTATACACAAATTTTCTTCTGCCTTTGCCACCTGAGACAAGGCCAACCCTTCTTTCTCCTCCTCCTCAGCATAATCGATGTGAAGATAATGAGTATGAAGACTTATATAATGATCCATTCCCACTTAATGAATAGCAAACATATATTTATCTTCCTTATAATTATCTTAATGTTTTCTTTCTCTATTTAATTATAAGAATACAGCATGTAAAACATATAACATGCAAAATATGTGTTAATGGACCATTTATCTTATTGGTAAGGCTTCCATTCAACAGTAGGCTATTAGCAGTTACATTTTGGGGTGGTCAAAAGTTAAATGCAAATTTTTAACTCCGTCGGGAGTCAATACCCCAAGCCCTCATGTTGTTCAAGAGTCAACCATATAACATAATAAAATATGTAAGATGCTGCTAAAGCAGCTTGGAAGGGGAAATTTATTGAACTAAACTAAATTAAATACTAAATTAAATTACACATTAAATTATAACACTAAGCTAAATCTAATACTTATATTACAAAGAGGAAGAATCTTAAAACATTAAGCTTCTACCTCAAGAAACTAGAGAAAGAAGAGCAAATCAATTCAGCAATATATAAAAGGAATTGTATACTATATATACTATAATTGTATATTATGACCAAGTAGGATGTATTCCAGGTATGTAAGGTTGGTTCAACAATTGAAAATCAATCAGTGTAATCAACCACATTAATAGACTAAAGAAGAAAAATCATATAATCATATCAATTGAATCAGAAAATGCCCTGTGACAATATTCAACACTCAAAACTCCAGGAAATTAGGAATAGGGAGAACTTCATTAACTTGATAAAGAACACTTACCCAAACAATCTACAGCTAACATCATACTTAATGGTGAAAGGTTGAACTCTTTTTTTTCCTAAGATTAGGAACAAGAAGAGCAAGAATCTCTGCTCTTACCTTTCTTATTCAACACACTACTAAAAATTCTAGTCACTGCAATAAGGAAAAAGAAATAAAAACTACATATTGGAAAGATTAATAAAACTGCTCCAAATTCAGATGTCATGATTGTCTACAGAGAAAATTCCAACAAATAAAGAATTTCCAGAACTACTATAAATGTGAGTTCAGCAGAGTTTTGAAATACAAGATCAACCTAGAAAATCCATAACGTTGCTATATACCAACAATAATCATGCAGAAGCCAAAATTTAAAACACAAAACCAATTACAATCACTAAAAAGAAAATGAAACACTTTATGTGTAAGCTCAACAAGACAGGTGGAGGATGTATGATATGGTTTGGCTGTGTCCCCACCCAAATATCATCTTGAACTGTATAATCCCCATAATCCCCATGTGTCTAGGGAGAGACCTGGTGGGAGGTGATTAAATCATGGGGGTGGTTTCCCACATGCTGTTCTCATGATAGTGAGTGAGTTCTCACGAAATCTGATGGCTTAATAAGGGGCTCTTTCCCCTTCACACCTCACTCTTCTCTCTCCTGACGCCACGTGAAGAAGGTCCTTGCTTTCCCTTCATCTTCCGCCATGATTGTAAGTTTCCTGAGGCCTCCCCAGCCATGTGGAACTAAGTCAATTAAACCTCTTTCCTTTATAAATTACCCAGTCTCTGGTAGTATCTTTATAGCAGGGTGAGAACAGACTAATACAATGTATGTGCTAAAAATTACAAAATGCCAATAAAAGAAGACCTAAATGGTGATACTTACACCATGTTTATATATTAGAGGACTCAACATAGTAAAAGATTTCAAATCACTCCAAATTCACCTATAGATATAATGCAATTCCTATCAAAATCTAAACAAGATATTTTGAAAATGTCAACAAGCTTATTGTGATATTTATATGGAAAATCATAGGCCCTAAAAGGTTTTTTATTTTTTGTAATTGAAATAGCAGGATAAAGTAGAAGGAGTCACTCTACAAGATATTATGGCTCGCAGTACTCAAGAACATGTGGTATTGGTGGAAGGATACACATAGAATTCTGAAATAAATCAATATAAATGTCTTCTACTAATTTTTGACAAATGTGCAAAAGCAATTCAGTGAAGGAAGGATATAGCCTTTTCAACTAAGGGCTATTTGGAAATCCACTGGCCAAAACCAAATCTCACATCTTAAAAAAATATTAACTCAAAGTGAAACATAGGCTTATTTTTTTTTTAAAGACAGGGTCTCACTCTGTTGCCCAGGCTGGAGTGCAGTGGCATGATCTCTGCTCACAGCAGCCTCAACTTCCTGGGGTCAGGTGATCTTCCTACCTCAGCTCCTGAGCAGTTGGGACTACAGGTGCACTCCACTATGCCTGGCTAATTGTTTTTGTATTTCTAGTAGAGATGAGGTTTCACCAAGTTGCCCAGGCTGGTCTCAAACTCCAGAGCTCAACTGATTCTCCCACCTCAGCCTCCCCCATAGGTGGAACTACAGGCACACAACACCATGCCCAGCTAATGTTTTGTAAAGACAACGTACCCAGGCTGGTCTCGAAGTCCTGGGCTCAAGCAATTCACCCACCTCGACATCCTGAACTGTGGGGATTACAGGCATGAGCCACCATGCCTGGCCTGAAACACATAATTAAATTTAGCAATATAAAATAAAAAAACCTTTTAGAAAAAATATTCTGGATTTAGGGTTAGGCAAGCCTTCATAGACTTGACATGGAAAACACAATACATAAGAGGAAAGACTGATAAATTGGACCTAATCAATCTCAGCAAAACCCTGTAAAAAGAATAAAAACAGCAAGCTACAAATAAGCAATCAAATTAGAAAATGGGCAGAAGACATGGGGAGACACCACCGAATAGGACATATGAATGGTAAATAAGCACACAAAAATATGCTGAACACCATTAGTCATTAAAGAAATGCAAAATAAAACCACTGTGATATATTATCTATCAGAATGGCTAAAATTTCATTTTAAATAGTAAAAATAAATGTAGCATTTATTTTAAATGCTACAAAAGGTGTGCACAATCTGGAGCACTCATACATCACCGGTGGGATTCTAAAATGGCACAGCCACTCTGGAAATGTTTCTTAAAACACTACACATGTAGCTGCCATACGCTCTTGCACTCTTGAGCATTTATTCCAGAGAAACGAATATGTATGTTAACAAAAACATCCACACGAATGCTTTAACTTTATTTGTTACAACCCAAAACTGAAAAGAACCTAGATGTCCTTCAATGGGAGAAGGGTTAAACAAACCATGGTACCCACATACCATGGAATGCTATGCTGCAATAAGGTGGACTATCAATGCCCTTAACAACTTGAATGAATTCCCACGGAATTACGTTGAGTAAAAAAGAAACAATCCCCAAAGAGTACATATTGTGTGATGCCATGTATACAACATTTTGAAAAGACGAAATTTTAGAAATAGAGTACAAGTGAGTGGTTGCCAGAAGTTAGGGACACCTGTGGCAGCAGTAGGGGAAGGGAAACAGTGGGCGTGGTTATAAAAAGGCAGCTTGAGGTGTCCTTGTAGGGATGGAACTTTTCTGCAACTCGACTGTGGTGGATAAAATTTTAATAAAATCATATGGATCTAAACATATACACATAGGAATATATGAAAAACGGGAAATGTGAATAATATTGGTTATATTAATGTCCATATCCTGGTTGTAATATTGCACCATAGTTATAAAAGGTGTTACTGATGAGAACAAATGAGTAAAGCGTACATGGGATTTCTGTATTATTTCTCACAAGTGCCTGTGAACCTACAATTATCTCAAAAAAAAGTTTAATTAAAAATAAACAAATAGGTGGATATGTTTATGCCACAGATTATGGTGATACTTTCATGGGCATATATTTATCTTTAGACTCATTAAGTTGCATACATGCAACATGGACAGACTTTTCTATGTCAATCAGACCTCAGTAAAGTGGTTTTAAAAATATGCAAACCAACAAGCACTACCTATACTAGACCTCTCCAAGTTCGGTACTCCCCAGTTTTCAAAATGTATGGGGTCTTGTGTTTCTTTAATATTTATAAATGCATCTTGCCACCTGCCTTGTTCTCAGACTGTTGCAGGTATTTCAGAGGATTAAATTATAATGGTCACCAGTTTTCTCAATATATGTTCCCATAGATTTCATCTCATTTGCAGCTAATTCCTTTGATTGTCCTTTTCTACCTAACTTGTATTCAACCCAAACACTGAACACAACCCCTTTTTATAAATTCCCTAAAGTGCTAGCACTCCAAAATTGTTGCATGGAACATTTTGGCCAAATAACTGGAATAACACAAGGGGTTTATATCCCAGACAAAAACAACCTAAAATTACCTACTATACATCCATAATGTAAACTTTCTTGGTCACCTCTACCACAGTGAAATTGGCATGGGCTGACTCTCCCCCTCAGGTTCCTTGGCTTTGCATCAAGGAAAACATGGGTCTTGAATTTTGCCCCAAATCCCTAGCTATGTCACATGACTTCCATCTCTCCTTCCTCTCCTCCTTCCTTCTTTTCTTGCTCTCTTTTGTCCTTCCCTCTTTCCTTCCCTTCCTCCCACCCCAGGTTGAAAACAATTGAAAACTAAGTATAAGCAAAAATGAACCAATTATTTTTTTGTCCTTCTAGAACACACTGACTTTTTTCAGAAGTATGTCATGTGATCATTAGAGGGCAGAATGAAATTGCTAACATAAGACATTACATATATTTATATATACATATTTATAATACTAATAATTTTTCACGGTTGTTGTTAAGTAATTCTAAAATTAGCTAATCTATTAAAGCCTTTCATTCTTGGAAATGTTGTCTTAATTTTTTTAATGTTAATTATTCTGTCTTTGGCTTATGTGGATATTTAAACTTGCCTTGAACATATGCCCTTATTATGCATCCAGGACACTACAGCTGCATAGAATACTTTTGAATGTTGCACTTTAGAGAAAGAAATGCCAAGGGAAACAGTAAGGAAAAATAAAACTACTCAAGTCCATGTTTAAATAAAGTCATATTCTCCATTCCATTACTGAGTGATACATTCCATAGGCCAAATTCTGCCCTAGGTTATATGCACACTGTTCTTCCTGACGTTAGTGGGAATTGTTCATGTATAACTGAAGGTATCAGTTAGCCCTTTGGGCACAAAAATGACTATCCACAAAAAAAGCAAAAATATTTTAAGTCTTACTGTATTTGGCTTTTAGGTGAAAATGATATAATATAAATGACAATTCCATTACATAATACAGGTTTTCAAAAGCACTACCATCAAATTCCAACCATTACAAATTTGACAGAATTACCATAGTGGCATTTTCAGACTAGAGATTGTTAAAAAAAAAAATCAGTGGACATTGGAACATAGTCTTCTATTTATAGCAATTTTCAATTTTAGTAGTATATGTAATATATGTCCAATATGATATTTGTATATATTTCCTTTTACATATATTATACACTTTATAGCTATTGGCTGAGAAACCACCATTTTCTAGCAGAAATTATTAATTGCTAATTCTTCAAATATCAGTTTTCAAGTTTAAATGTTAATTTATTCATGGCTTGCTGTAGGTCTTGATTGGAAGTGTTTCCATAGGGAAGTTTTCACTGAACTTAAATCTTTGCTGTAAAATAGTAGACTGATGATAACATTCAGACTGGCAAAAGGCAAACACTACAGTGTGACTTGTGATAATCTTCTTACACGCACTAGCTAAACAAAACCCTTTTTAAGTGTATACATATATTGCGCATACAGTAGTCCCCCTTTATCCATTGAGAATATGTTGCAAGACTCCCAGTGGATGCCTGAAACCGTGGATATTACTGAATCCTATATATGCTATGTTTTTTCCTATACATACATACCTAAGATAAAGTTTAATTTTTAAAAATTAGACCCAGTAAGAGATTAACAATAACTATCAAAATAGAACAATTATAACAATACATTGTTCAGAATTTCATGGACAGAAGATACATTCTTACACTGAAGTTCTTAGTAATTTCAGCATATGATCTTTTTTCTTTCATTTGTTAAGTTGAGAGTGTTTACCTTTTCACTTAAAAGAGGGACTTTATGGCTTCTTGGCATAGCCAAATTGCCAGCATTACTATTATTACACTTTGGGGCCATTAAGAAGTGAAATACAGTTTCCTCGAACACAAGTGACAACTGTGATACAGCAACAGCTGATCTGATTACTAAGAGAGCTACTATGTGACTGAAGGGCTAGGAGCATAGACAATAAGGAGAAGCTGCTGGACAAAGGGATGCTTCACCTCCCAGGCAGGAGGTACGGTGACCACCTGACATGTCATCACACTACACAGAATAGCACCCAATTTAAAACTTATGAATTGTTTACTTCTGAAATTTTCCATTTGATATTTTCAGACTGTGTTCAACTGTGGGTAACAAACAACAGAAAGCAAAGCCAAGGATAACAGAGTACTGCTGTATACTAATTAATAACAGCTACTAAATAGATTTGATTAGAAGCAGGTGAAACAATCGCCACAAAAAGAATAAAATACCAGAAATACAGTTAACCAGGGAGGGTAAATATCTGTACAATGAGAACTGCAAAGCACTGCTCAAATAAATCAGAGATGACACAAACAAATATCATTGGTTTGTGTGACATTCCACGCTCATGAATAGGAAGGACCAATATCGTTAAAATGGCCATACTGCCCAAAGCAATTTACAGATTCAATGCTATTTCTATCAAACAAACAATGACATTCTTGGAATAACTAGAAAAACATATTTTAAAATTCATATAAAACCAAAAATGAGCCCAAATAGACAGAGAATCCTACACAAAAATAACAAACCTGGAGGCATCACATTACTTGACTGCAAACTATACTACAAGGCTACAGTAACCAAAACAGCATGAATCTGGTACAAAAACAGACACATAGACCAAAGAAAAAGAGTAGAGAGCCCAGAAATAAGGCCACCACACCTACCACCATCTGAACTTTGAGAAAGCTGACAAAAACAAGCAATGGGGAAAGGACTCCCTATTCAATAAATGTTGGTATAACTGGCTAGCCATTTGCAGAAGACTGAAACTGGACCCCTTTCTTATACCATATATAAAAATCAACTCAAGTTGGAATAAAGACTTAAATGTAAAACCCAAAACTAAAAGCCTGAAAGACAATCTAGGCAATAGCATTCTGGACATAGGAAATAGGAACAGGCAAAGATTTCATGACAAAGATGCCAAAAGCAATGACAAATGGGATCAAATTAAAGAGCTTCTGCACAATAAAATGAACTATCAATGGAGTGAACAGATAAGCTATAAAATGAGAGAAAAGTTTTGCAAACTATACATCTGACAAAGGTCTGATACTTGGCCTCTATAACAAACTTCAACAAATCTACAAGAAAAAAACAAACAACCCTATTAAAAAGTGGGCAAAGGACATAAACAGACCATTTTCAAAAGAAGACACACTTGTGGCCAACAAGCATATGATCACTGATCATTGGAGAAATGTCAATCAAAACCACAGTGAAAGATACCATCTCACATCTGTCAGAATGTCTGAATGTCTATTATTAAAAAGTCAAGAAACAACAGTGCTAGTGAGGTTGCAGAGAAAAAGGAATGCTTAATACGCTGATGTTGGGAGTGTAAATTACTTCAACCATTATGGCAAACAGTGTGACAATTTCTCAAAGACCAAAAAAACAGAACTACCATTATACCCAGCAATTCCATTCCTGGGTATATACCCAAAGGAATCTGAGTCATTCTATCATAAAGACACATGCACACGTATGTTTGTTGCAGCACTGTTCACAATAGCAAAGATATGGAACCAACCTAAATGCTCATCAATGGTAGACTGATATTTTCTTTTGTTACACCCTTTTTAAATCCATCGGGGCAGGAAGAAAGAAAGAAATAATGCCTGCGCCCCACCTAGACCAATGAAGACATAAAGGGATATGGGCATCAGAATATTTTTTAAAGTTTCTCAATAATGCTAATAATTTCTATAGTTGAGAATTATTACCCTAAACTGGAATCTAATTCATATGTGCTCCATATCCAAAAACTGATTCTCTTCCAGTTTTTCTATTTGAGAAAAAGAAATCACTGTACCTGCAATTATATAAGCCAGAAAGCTGAGATTCATCAACTCCCTTTCCCTTAAATTACACATTCCTTCATCAACAAGCCCTTTAATTTAATTCTTAAACTCCTCTCAAAGCTGACCACTCATTTGCATATTCACTATTGTCTTCATGATGTAAGTAACACTTATATCTGACTTGGTCCATGAAAATATCATAACAACCCTTCACACTTGTCTTCAAGCAAACCATTCTCCTTCACTGCAGCCAAAGTGGTCTTTAGGAAAAGGTCATCTGTGCATGTCATACGTTTTCCTTCCTTACCTTCATCCCCCATCTCCTGTCCTTCACATAAAACATTTCAATAGAGTCCCATTTAAAAAAAAAACCCTAACATATCCAGTGATTCTCTTTAACACATAGCCTCTTCCTACTGTTCTGTCCTCATTTCACACCATGTCCCACTTCGCCAGCGACACTCTAACCACTTTGGTTTTTTAGTCTATGTAACATATTTCTTTTTATACAAAGGCATTAACACTATTTGCTATGCATTTATGGAATGTTCTTATCAATTCTCTTGGATCCTATGCATTCTTTTGAATAAATCTTACTATCAGTTGAACTGTGTCCCATCAAATTCATGCTGAAGCCCTAACCCTATGTGCCTGTGACTCTGACCTTATTTGGGTAGTGTCTTTTTGGATGTAATTGAGTTAAGATGAGCCCTACTGAATTAGGAAGAATCCTAATCCAGTGCGACTGATGTCCTTATAAGAAGAGAAGACACACTCGATCAGAGGAGAGGACCATATGATAATGGAGGCAGAGGCTGGAGTGATGTAGCTACAAGCTAAGGATCGTCAAGGATTGCTGCCAGCTCTGTTTCTCATGCGGTGGGTGGTGGCTACACTGGGCACTCCTCTTTCCCTTTCTGGGTTCCCGGTCTCGCTGTGGGCAGACAAATCCCAGGAGGTGGCACAATCACATACTCTGGTGTCTGTGCAAACATCAGATGCTGGAAGAGGCAAGGAAGGATTCTAGAGGTTTCAGAAAGAGCATGGCCCTTCTAACACCTTGCCTTCAGCCTTCTAGCCTCCAGAAGTCTTCAACAATGAATTAACTATTGTGTAAAGCCACCAGTTTGTGATAATTTTTTAGTACAGGCCTAGAAAACTAATATACATATTCAGTAACATTTACTCAAGGAAGCCTTTCTTGACTTCAGTGGTTTGACCAAATCATTCTTCATATGATCATGTAGCACTTAGCACAATTATAATTTTGCTTTTATTGGTGTAATTATTTGATTGCTTATCCTCTAAATAGACTGTAAACTCCATCATAGCAGGAAGTTATAGGCTATAAAGTGTTTTAGCAGACATTATTTTCTTTACATGTTCAAATTTATGGTGTAAGCTAAATAGGTCAAGTTTGTTTGTTTCCAATTTGTAATGGGTATCCTAACATTTTGAGGAGTTCCATAGTTTTCCCAGGGTTGCACAATTTTTTACTAAATGGTTAAGGATTAAAGTCTTGCCTTCTGCTTAAATATTGCATTTTAAAATCACATGCAGAAAACGTACAGAGAATAATTACTTTTTTACTTGGATGGTTTTACCTCTTCCATAATAAAGTAGGAAGTGCTTACTTCTTTGTATTTTATCGTAATAAGGGTTGATTCTATATGGCATGAGTCAGGTGATCAGGCTGGCTTAAGGGAAATATTCTTTCTTTAAGCCATTGTAGTCTATCGCAACTGCCATAAAACATGGAAATATGAGCAGAACTATACAAAATTACATTCTGTTGTACATTTAAATTGCTTGTATCAATGAGGGGTATAGTTAAAAAATATATTGACTTTAATTATTTGTATAAATCATGTAAATATCTGAAGCATTGTAAATATTTATATTACAAATGTGTGCAAATATGTATAAATATACAAAATTACATTTACATTATAAATATATATTTTCAGTTCTTTTGGGTTTCTGTGCCTTTTTTTTTGGTTTGGAGAATTTTAAAAACTATTATTTAGATCTGCTCAGTGACCCATGTTCATGGCAAGTTATTATTTTTAGTTTAAGGTCAGAGAAACTTGAGACTATAAATGTAGGCAGGTAGTTTAAATTTCCTAAGGCTAATTTTTTAAAATCTCTGTAATGGAGATAATATAAGTCAATGGCATAGAACTATTATTAACACTGTATTAAACATGTTACAAGCATGTCACTATTTCATTGTATAACTGTAAGTATGTAACATGTTTAATATAGTGCACATAAATCAGTGATTAATAGCAGCTATGATAATTTGTAACTGATTGTTCTGAAAAGCTTCATTATATTCTATTGATCTTAATTTATTTTGAATAACCCAAAACTATTCAACTAACCCAGCTGGCTAGCTATAAAGAGAACGCTTTGCACAAAGAAACATTTAGCACACATATGCATGCATACTTACACACACATACACACACACACACAGAGTCAGAGCTAAATGCAATGATATATTAAAGAAATAATATGGATTGAGATTCTCTTAGAGTGGGAGTGGGGCTGGGATGGTATTCCTACGACAATTCTATGCCATACAGCTTACTGAACTGAATGAGGAGGCTTCCATAAGGTGACATGGATGTTTTATGTTCCCTCAATCAATAGGAACATGGAAACACCTTTATAAAGTGTGCACATGGGCATACAGTTCAGAGATTAATTGAGAGACTTGGTTTATCTATTCTAACAAATGTTGGTTAAATTGCATTTTCTTTTCCTCCAGAACTATCAATAGTTTTCCTTTCTTAGATTGAATACATAAATCAAAACAGCATACTTCATGAACTATTATTATGAAACTCCTATCCTTCATCTATTGATTCCTAAAACTTTATTTACCCATGCATTTTTTTCTTCATTGTATCATATTAGAACTGCTCTTTTTCACACTATTGTAGCTAGAGTCATCTATGGCTCTTGAATTGTCAATGTATCAAGAAGCCCTCAAAATAGCATAGAAAATGTGAACCAGCCCAGTGCCAAATCACTTCTTGGTTCCACAGCCGTAGTATTTCATCAGCTTCAAATTGTAGTAATTGTTTTACTGCAATTCTGCATAATTACTAGAAGGATGACTATACTGATGATTCTTTGATGCTATTTGCGCTATAAAATGTGTGGAACTGCTTAAGGCAAAATATATTGTCAAAGAAAACCCTAAAGTTTTACTTTTAAATGAAATGCTACTACACACATATACTTATTTCCAAATTGTTTTACCTACCAATCCATAACAAAATGCTAAAGTAAATTTTTTAACATATTTCAAAACTTTTATAAGACTAACCAAAGGAAATCTTATAACTACAGCATGTGCTGATTTAATATGAAAACTAAGCTTTAAAAATTTTGCTAATATGATCAGTGTTCCCCATATGATAATAAAAAGTATGAATTGTTTTTCTCTAGTTTTAGTATAAAAAATGACATAATGAATTTTAGCTTGATATAATTTGAAATATCCAATATATTAAACCCAAAAGTAAAATTTCAATTCGCAATCCTGTCAGATTCAAGTCCATACATGAATATTAATTTAAACACTAATCATTTTCCAACAGGTTGACACTTTAAAATGCTAGTTTTGGAATAAAAGCTGTGAGATTCATTACCATAGCAATATTGAGCATTTTGTTTGTTTGTTTGTTTAGGAAATTCGATTTCCAATTTTGGTATGTCTGGATTTCCTGACATCATTTCCCCCAGAGATTTAATTATTTAAAATCATTTTTTTTCTGATTTTGGTAAATTAGAATTCTGATTTTACCGATGGGAAGCTGATACAAGTGAACTGTCTGAGATAAAGCATAAGTTGAGCTCTGCTAATTAATTTTACGCCACCAGGTATAAGCTAACCAGTAAAAAAATCACTATAAGCAATGAAGTAAAATTCTGGTTTCTGAGCCATTCCACGAATAGAGTTGTATGTTTTATTTTTTCACGTGCACAGAAACACACACACTATATAAATTCATCAATTTGCATCAATTTGGAAAATGGGTGAAAATACACATATACATAAAGTGCAGGTTTGTAGTTTGAAACTTGACTAAATAATATTATTAATCATTTGTTCTGTCCTATGCCCAGCATGATAAAAGTCCCTAATCCCCAAATTAAATGGAGTTTAGATGCATTATATAAACATGCAACAGTAAGTTACATTTTATACTAAAAGATTTTTTCTGCAAAGGTTCTTGCAGTTATACAATGGAATAGTAACAATCTACATTTCTCTGTATTTTGTCCATAAAATCTAGCAAAAAAAAGTTTTTATGTAAAATGCCAGGCAGCATGGGAGAAGAGAAAAAAAGGTTAATGGGGCTGGCTCTGTCACTTACTATCTAAATAACCCTACACAACTCAACAGCTTGCCATACTTTAATGACTTGTGCTACACCCCACCCTCCACTTACTTTTTTATGAAGAATTCAAAAGGCCCTCATTTTGTTCATCTAGTTCAATCTTCTTATGTAAACAGGAAAACTGAGTCAAATGACTCAGTGTGAGACGTCAAGGCAGGCAGGGTATAGGTGTGAGCCACTGTGCCCAGCTTCCATTACTTCTTATAACAACGTTTAAGCAGTTAGTACATTCCTTATTAAACAACTATCATATGGATTCCTATAAATTTTATTCTTAAGACTACAGAGTAGCATAACCTAAATCAGATTTCCCAACTCCTAATCTCCTGCCCTTCCTGTTACTTTTTTTTTTTTTTTTTTTTTTTTTGAGACAGGATCTTGCTCTTTCGCCCAGGCTGGAATGCGGTGGCATGATCGTGGGTCACTGAAGACTTGACTTCCAGGCTTAGGTGATCTTTCCACTTTAGCCCCAACCTCCTGAGTAGCTGGGTCTACAGACACGCACCATCACACCTGGCTAATTTTTTTTAGGGTGTTTTTTTGTAGAGATGAGGTTTTGCCATGTTGCCCAGGCTGGCCTCAAACTCCTGGTTCGAGCTATCCATTCACTTCTACTTTCCAAAATGCTGGGATTACAGGCATGAACCACTGTGCCTGGCCTCCATTATTTCTTTTAACAACTTTTGAGTAATTAGTACATTCCTTTTTCAAAATCTAGGCTGGGCACTGTGGCTCACGCCTGTAATCCCAACACTTTGGGAAGCCAAGGCAGGTGGATCACCTGAGGTCAGGAGTTCGAGACCAGCCTGGCCAACAATGGTGAAACCCCTTCAGTACTAAAAGTACAAAAAATTAGCCAGTGTGGTGGTAGGCACCTGTAATCTCAGCTACTTGGGAGGCTGAGGCAGGATAATCTCTTGAACTCAGGAGACGGAGGTTGCAGTGAGCCAATATCATGCCATTGCACTCCAGCCTGGACAACAAGGGAGAAACTCTGTCCCCCAAAAAACTATCTATAATATGGATTTTTATAAATTTCATAATACCTTAAACATATTCAGACTGTTGTCCAATATAAAGGAACCTTATATAGATCTCCATTTTAGAGTAAATAATTGCTCTTTAATTTTCATTTGAATGAATCCAGATTCCCATAATGCTGGATACCCCTCAAATATTTAATAAGTGCCAGATGATTAAATGACAGATCTGAATGGTTTTCTAACATTTTCTAACTGTCTAGTTCTGTAGTTTTAATATAAAATGTGGAATAGTTTAAAACTTATGCAAAAAAATAAATAAAAGAGTGTACAAATCGAAAAGGACAAGTTTTCTCTTGATAGTCAAACAGTTATGAAATAAAGCAGTCTCATTAAATCATAAGTACTTTAACCTTTTCTTGAAAGAAGAGAAAGATTTAAAGATTTATGAAGAAATTTTGCCTAAACTAGGAAATGACTCATATTTGACATGTATTGAAATGATAATGCTGATTTCAGTAGGCACTCTAAGAGCATTTTATTCCCAAGAGAGTAATTCAGTCATGGTTACCTCTCTGCATTTAGATTTTAAGCTTTCTTTGTAAAGCTTTTAATGTACTACTGCCTGCCAAAACATGGCATAGTTTCATAGATAACACAAAATAAAGGCAAGTAAAGAGAATTTTTTTTGTCATTGTTGATACAAAAATATGCAACAAACATATCTATTTGGCATCTTCCGCAAAGATGGCATTGTCTTTAAAAGTTTATATTTCTGCGTTTTTAATATTAAAACCCAATTCTGTAGGACTGGTCAGTGGGCAGAATGGAGACTTCAAGACAATGGAAACTTCAAGACTAGGACAAATTGGTCTTCTATCTGTTAACTACTGAACACATGGAGAATAAGCATTGAGAATCTGAAACCATCATGTCCTATGGACAAGGCTTGACATCAGACATAACGTTCCCTTTGTGTATCATTTCAACCCTAGTTTTGTATGAAAACTCTGACCCCTGCCAATCACATTTGCTAAACTCGTATCTTAGTATCTGAAAGCCAAAACAATTATCAAGACCCTCTGAGGACGCACACTCATTATCTGCTTCACAATTAAAAAAAAAAAAGTGAGAAATCAAAGATAATTTTTATAAAATGAACAAGGGTGTAAATGTCCTCTAATTCAAATGAGGTTCACATGAGCCACAGGATGGATGCTCATATGAGAGCTCATACTGGAAACTGTGGTACCCAGCACCCCAAGTTACATGATTTGGCTCTGTGTCCCTGCCCAAACCTCATGTCCAGTTGTAATCCCCAGTGTTGGTGGTGGGGCCTGATGGGAGGTGATTGGAATATGGAGGCGTTTTCTCATCAGTACTTTAACACCATCCACCTAGTGCTAGTCTCCTGATAGAATTCTCATGAGATCTGGTTGTTTAAAAGTCTGAAGTACCTCCCCTTCTCTCTCTTCCTCCCTATTCTGGCCACATGAAGTGCTTGCTCAGCCTTTGTCTGCTGCCATGATTGTAAGTTTTCTAAGGTCTCCCCAGAAGCTGAGCAGATGCCAGAATCACGCTTCCTATAGCCCACAGAACCATGAGCCAATTGAACCTCTTTTCTTTATAATAAATTACCCAGTCTCCGGTATTTTTTATAGCAGTGCAACAATGAACTAATACACCTGGTTTGAAAGGCAGGTGTGGCTTTAACCGTATTGGGCCATTCCAGTGCCCTGAAAAAACAAAAGGATGAACTGTGCCTCTCTTCTGGAGACTGAAAATACCAGACGTGTCACAGCTCTCTCAGCCTTCAGCAGCTTCTAAGGCTCATACAAACTGTGGTTGACAACTAAAATAATAACATAACACCTTTCGAGTGCCTCAAGTGTAAAGTTCATTAGTTCTAAGGTCACCATTTTAATGCAACAGACAAATTTTACTCACATCATCAGTTGCTATCTGAGAAAGACAGATGTAAAAATCAAGCTGGGGTATTAATACATCCATGACTAGTAAAATTAGTACCAGACATCAAATGAGCCCTTACATGTTTTTAAACAAAACAGAATATACGAACCCAATAAAACAAAAATTTTCTGAGGATATTATAATTACAGATAGCATTGTCTTTAAGTTTCTGTGAGGGCTTTTACAGCAATTTTGGGGGAGGAAATGCTAGTATATCAAGAGATACATCATTATGTCATTTAAATATTTTTCTTCTTTAGTTATCATTTATACACACCTGAAATCTAAAAGATACTGCTGCAGATTTTGTGAGTAGATGCCATTTAAAAGAGAAAGGAAGACAAATCCTTGTGTTTAACCAAATTTTAAATATTTTTTATTTTACTCACCTGCACACTAAGATGAATCCATTTCTTCACAAGAATTCTCCCCAGTGTCATTACTTTTATTGGAGGTTGCAAACCATTTACTGTGCGATAATAAAACATGGTCTCTTTCTCAGATATTGTAAGTTTGAACACAATCCGCCCATCTACTGTCTTTTCTATAACACACCTTAGGAAGCAACCAGAAAAGAGAGAAAAGGTCATCATCCAACCAAAAAGACATGCTAAGGTATTGTGCAGTTACAGTGGTGTTAAAATGACCTCAAACTTTGCTCAAAATGGTGTACTATGAATAAGTGCCTGAATGTCATTATATTCAATGCAAGCTTTATTCCAATGAAGAAGCCCCTTTATTTCAATAAAAAATAGAATTCTTATTTACAATATATTCCCCAGAGCCTCAGCACCCTTCATGAGAGATTCATGATGGAAACTAAAGTGGCTGAATCATTCTGCAAAACTAACATTCAGGTTATTGGCTCATTAGTTCTCCTGCTATTTCTTTTAGAGGAAGTGGTGCAACACACTACAGGCCGCTTGAGTATTGAGTCATCAGTGCAAAAATTTTTTTTAACGTAAAGCAAATGTAGTGTCCATGGAAGGCTCTAAATTGGTAGCCCTGAAGTCAGAATCACTCTATTTAATTCCCATGGTGAAATGAAGAATGGACAGCTATAGTCTCTACTCACCCCATCATCAACTGGCCCAAAGCCAAAGCCAGTGTCTGTAAGATGACTGGCTACCTCTCCATGACCATACAGTCCAACTGAGGCACTGAGATCATGTTAAATATCTGAGGTGAAAGGTCATTCAGCCTTCTAGAACACAGTGAAATAAGATTTTGAAAAAGTAGAAGAGTTTTCAGAAAACTTCCAGGTCTTGTGTCCGGGCAGTTGTCAAATTATTTTAAGTTATCTCTATCCATATTAGACTGACACACCTTTCAGACCTTGAGTTCTCTTCTTCACCTGGTTACCTCCTACTTAGCTTTGGCATCTGAATGATTATGCTTGGTCCTGGCACCCTTCTTCCTGCTCAGGGTTGGTTGAGGGGTCTCACTTTGTGCTCACTTAACACACTGTGCTGCCTAGGTAATAGCACTCATCCATCTGTACACTCCATTAGATCATTTAGATCATGAGTATTCTGAGGATACACACACAAACACCTAGGATACAGTAGTCTCTCAAAAAATGATGAGTTTGTGATCAAATTTGGTAGGAAGTATCAGAGAGGCAAACGTATATAATTGAGCCAATCAAGAATTACAGCTAAAGATGATTTAAAGCTTTCCTTAAAGGGCACATTTTTCACACATAATTTCTTCTCACTTGCATCTATTTTTTCCTGAGTTGGGGGGTAAGAATAAGATTGTAGAACACTAATAGTCCCTCATTTACTGTCACAATTTTACTGTATTTTGTATGTATATTTGGTATTAAGTTATGAGTGCAAGTATATTTTTAATTTAGGCAAATAGATTTAGATGACATAAAGGTTTTATATAAGTAGAAATAAAAGTTTTATATAAATTCTACTGCAAATTATATTTTTAACCCTTCAGTAGTTGAATATTTCTAATTTACTGAAGTGAATTTGTTTTTATCCCTACCCATCAGGTCTTAACCTGAAAAGAGTTTGCCCCTATTCATTTTTCTTCCATTTAAATCTACGAGTGAGAATTCAACCATTACTCAAGAATGTATTTACCAAATGCAGACTTATTTCCCCAAGCTTACTGAAAATGCATTTCTTAATGTGTTATTGATTATCTTCCTTGCTATTTTGTTTGCTTGTAAACATGCTAGCTTTGGTAGATAATAAATGTGAGAGGAAGGCAGGTAGCAAAATATTTAGGAACTGGATTTATTCTGCTCCTGAATAAGCAATAATTGGATAATCCATGTTTTGTTTGTTTTACTTATCTAATGCAAACACCCTGAAATTCCCCCAATTCCCAAAGGTATTTTAATTTTGAAAATGGAAATGACCTTGATACAAGGAACTCTCAAAACCATTAACCATGTTCTTCCAACCCTGTAAATACTTCTCTGTCTTATTTATACAAAATGATGTCAATAGAAGATGAATTTGGTACAGATATGTCCCTACAAGCTCAGAAGGATATTTTATCTTAGCCCTATTTGTCAAAAGACAATGTTTTAAGACTCTTCGGATACTAATTATATAAACTGAGTAGCTTGAATTTACTAGAATTTCAAACAGTAAGAAAACAAGGTTTTCTTTGAGGAGAGATGTAGAAATGGGAATGGTTTGTGATTAATGTTGTGATTAATCCAAATTTAAAACAAAATGAAGACATGCCAACTTTCACTTGGCAAATTGAAACTAAACACCAAAGACATTTAAGTCCTATTTGCTTATGAGATTGTAATACTTTTCTGGTTTGTTTCACAAGTTTTTAGATATCCAGCCAACACTGTCACACACAGAAAATGTCACATGAGAAAGGGCCAAAGGCCCTCTAGGAAGACAAAAGATAAGCAAAAATTCCTCAAAACTGTCCTATATATTAAAATATCCAAGTTGGTGATAAATATTTAGGAGAAACTCATTAGATATCAGCTTGAGAAAAGATTACAGAATGAAAAACTGGTGATTAAATAACAAAAAATGGCAGTAATAAGACCCAGACTCATTGAAGGCATTTCTCTGGGATGAACAGCATGAAAGCTTTTGAGAATCTCTCACACTTACCTACATATTTCCTAACTAATTGGAAAATGAAAATACCACAAGATAAAGAACTAAAAGCTATATCTTTTTAGAGATGGAGGGTTATTTATATATTCAATTTATATTACTGAACATCTTCCATGAGTCAAACAAAGAGCTCTTCTTGGGGAAACGAGGATGAAGAAAACAGTCCCAAGGCCTGAGAGAACTATCTGCCTAATGAAAATGTTATACCCTAGTGAGGAAATGTTGATTATATAAACCCAGATCAAGACTTTGAAAATATTAATTATTTGTATTGCGAGTTTCCATGCCTTAAAACTCACTCTGAGTCTTCTGTAGGCTTTGAAGGCTAAGACCAAAGGTCGCGCTAAGCTATAGAAAATAAATGATTCCTGCGTAAACACATTTGCCTTCAATAAACTATTTTAACATTTTTTTTTCATGGTCCATTTCATCCATAGAAGAGAAAAAAATTTTAATTGGGGAAACAACTGGAAGAGTTAGTCTTCAATACCATGAATTCTATATTGTTAGCCTTCACTTCCGGTTTGGAATTCAGGCTGTAATGATCTTCACTACTACTGGTTTTCGGGACCTAGGAAAGCTTATACCCACACTGCTACTTACATTACACCTTGTTGCTCAGGTTTCAACCATACAGCTAAAGTAAATGATGCCATCAGCCTTGGAGAAGGAGGAGAAGAAAAGCAGTTCTTGTGATTTCCAAAAATAAAACTTGTAGAATTGCTATGGGAGTTAGGTTGCAGATCATTCTTGTCTGGTGTGATGCAGCTACTGAGGCCTGCTGAGAAAAGGGCAGTGTAGGTAGGGTGTGAAGATCTGTATGGGCAATCCTGAATACAAAACCGCTGGGTACAGAACTGAATACTTTCAGCAGCAGCAGAGCTATGACAAAAAGTGCTTCGGTCTGGGAATCCACATACTGCTTGGGTTGGCACGATGGAAACATTCTTGAAAGCTCCCACGTTCTCCAGCCTTGGGAAAAGACCTCGTGACTCAGCCAAGGATATTGAAGCAAAACAGGCAAAGATCAACATTTCAATGACCTGAAACAAGAAGCCAGAGCCCAATGAAAGAACCGGGCAATTCATGTTTACAAAAAAGCATTCTCCTCTTGATAAAGCATTTCTAAATAAATAATCAGGCCCACGCCACTTGCCAGCAATACTTTAAAGCAGGGTACTTTAAGTGATGTTGCGATACTCCATTTTCTGGAAACTGCAGACACGTTCTCAGAGCAAGGTAATACCAACGATGTTCTTAGCAATGGCGAATACATGAGTAGCAGCTGGTATCTGGGAATCAAAAACACAGAGCGTCAAGGGAAAGCTGCTGCATCTTTAAAACTGAAGCTCATCCCAGGCCTGAGGACTTTGAGCTCCTAGAAGCAACACTACTGAACTTCTCAAAAAACATTTTGAAGCACAGTGCTCAGAGGAAAATACTCATTCTTTTGGTAAATCTCTTGATTGCATTGGTCAAATCAAGACCTTTATAAGTCCACAGGACAACCAGTAATATTTATAACCAGTTATACATATATATATAATATATGTGTGTGTTTTATATATATATATAATTATTAATAATATATTACACATACAATAATTTTATGTTGTTACTTCACCCCAGGGAATTAGCAATGGCATTACCAGCTCTACTTAACAAGGAAAAGAATCTTGTAGATTTTCTTTACACATGCACTGTACATTGTAACCCAGAGCTATCTTACAGGTGCCCAAAATGAAGCTGGCAAAGGACTTTGGGCCTTTCCCCTTATCCCAGCATGTGCAGCAACTTTAAGCTCAGAGTAAAGCTGATTAGAAACCCAACACCATCTGTCTGTCCTATGCTTTAATATTTAGCAAAATGTTTGTGTGTTTCCTCATATGACTATGAATTTGTAGGTTACACATGGATCCCTAATACTGTGCAAGTAATTGTATTGATAAATAAGCTGAGTTACCATTTCTTTATTGCATTTCAACCAGTCCCCTCAGTGTGACAAATGACTCTTCAACAGGACCGCTGTCCCTCGTTGCCTGGCAACGCTGCTGTAACCCCTGGTTACTCAGCAAATAGGCTGTAGCAGCAGGAATGCTGGAAGGAAGACTTGGGTGCCTAGGTAAAGTATTCTGCACAGCAAACACTTGGTTACCTGAAGCTCAGAGCGTAGTCTGCTTGGTGGCCCTCTTCGAACTGAGCTGCCCAAGCTTTCCGCTGGTACCTCAAGCAGTGGGAGGGACCTGGATGGGATCATGCATACATAATTTTAAAGTAGCAGTACACCTTATCCTATAATCCCCCCTCTTGCCCATCCTCTTTCCTGCTCTCATGCACCTCAATCCATTTAATTCCTTAATCAAAATGATCTACCACTATTAAACACCACACAAGGAATAATTTCCAGTGCTCTTTCTTTTTGGGGGAGAAGAGGATACAAAATGGAATTCTAAACTTTTATATATTGGTGCTCCCAAAGCTTGGCCCATTGATAGAAGTTTCGGTTGACTATTCAGTTGTTGCTGTACCTTTCTTTTTTTTTTTGAGACAGAGTCTCGCTCTTTTGCCCAGGCTGGACTGCAGTGGCACTATCTCGGCTCACTGCAAGCTCCACCTCCTGGGTTCACAGTTGCTGTACCTTTCACCCAGGATACCCTCTCCATAATACACATGTTTCTTTACATTATGAGTAGCATCTGATGTGATCTCTAAATGTTGGGTTTGGAAAATCCGTGACTTTAATTAAACTAAAGAAGCAATGGGATTGCTGACTTTTTGGCTGCTTAATTGGATAGGAACGTGTCTGTGTGTATATGTGCACATTTGCCATCAATTCTATAGAGTTTCAATTACATCCAAAACTCTCTCTTCTCTGCCATCTGGGACATCTCATCCTAGATGAGAAATATTCTAAATCAGCTAATACTTGTAGCTTTCCCTTTGTATTGTAAAAATGAAAACTTTGTTTGGGAAATAACTGGTCAATTGTGATTTTGTTCTCTATAACTTATCTTACTCATAGTAATGTTTAGAAATGAGAGAAATGTTTCATGGTGTTTCTTTTTAGTAAAGCAGCCAGAGAAAAACCAACATTGTTGTTTCTTAGATTCCCTTTTATTTCTCTCCCAGAAGAGAGCTGGAAACCACAACCCATTTATATACCAATTTTATCAATTAGCATTAGTTGCTTCCAGAAGAAACCTTTCTCACCCTTTGTCAAAATATGCTATTACATTCTTACCAGAAAAATTTTTATTTAAAACAAATTTTAGGGCAGAGCACAATGGCTCACACTTGTGCCTCCTAAGGATTTGGGAGGCCAAGGCAGGAGGATTGCTTGAAGCCAGGAGTTCAAGACCATGCTGTGCAACATAGCGAAATCCTAAATCTCCAAAAAAAAAAAAAAAAAAAAAAAAATTTAAGCCAGGCATGGTGGCACACACTCGTAGCCCCAGCTACTTAGGATGCTGAGGTGGGAGGGTTGTTGAGCCCAGGATTTCGAGGCTGCAATAAACTATTATCACACCACTGCACTTTAACCTGGATGACAGAGTGAGACCCCGTCTCTAAAAAAATTTTTTTTTAAACCCAAATTTTACTATAAAGTCAGCTAATATGTAAGGACTTCTCAGAACTTGGGAAACTATCTTTGAAAATAGGTATTATAGAACACAGTGAATTAGACAAATGGATTATTCAGACCTGCTACAAAACATGAAGTCAACCTATTTTCAAACAACGTATTCAATGGCTGGCTTCTCTTCATATCTTGTGAATCCAAGAACTAATTCTAATTTTTTCTAAACTTTTATTTTAGGTTCAGGGGTACATTTGGAGGTTTGTTATATAGGTAAATTGTGTGTCATGGGGGTTAGATGAACAGATTATTTCATCATCCAGGTAATAAGCACAGTACCCGATAGGTAGTTTTTCAATCCTCTACCTCCTCCCACCCTCCAGCCTCAAGTAGGTCCTAGAGTCTGTTGTTCCCTTCTATGTGTCCATGTCTAACTCTAATTTTTTACTGTAGTGCTTCAATTTATCTTTGTCATTCCTGGAATAAAAATTCTTCTACCCCATAACAACTCCTGCTTTGTATAGTAGGAAATCATGACTCAAATGGATAATCTAAGATTAGCAACTCGACTGCACATTAAGAAACTCTGCCTATTATTTGCAAAGGCAAACAATGGATTGACATATCCCTCAACCTTTGCAATTCAGGACTATCAATCCTGAGGGTGCATCTGATAAATGAATTAGACACTAAGAGTTCCATCACCCCTATAAGTGCCTGGGAAATAAGTACAGATTTTTTAAAAGGAAAGTAGATGTATATGGGGGGCATGTCTAGTTAAACATATGTAGCCATGGGCTATTTCCTTTCTTGACATTTCTGTGGATTCACCAGGTAGTTCTGGTCTGCATAAACTTGTCTGGGGCTGTATGGTCTGACTCGTCCTCACTCATTTAGCAGTTGGTTTGACAGGCATTGGAGTCTACTCCAGCTCATTCTGATAGCAGCAGAAAAATTTCCAGCAACATAAGGTGGGAGGCCCTAATGTGAAAGTATTTTGAAGCCTCTGCTTACATCACATTTGCTAGTGTTCCATTGGCTGGAGCAAGTCGTGTGACCTAGCACAGATTCAAGGGTTTTGAAATCAACTCCACTTATCAAAGACTGAATGGCAAAGTCACACTGCAAAGGGAAACACAGATAACAGGAACGGAAAGAATTTGTGAACATTTTGCAAGCTACCACAGAGTAACTAGAAACTTCTTTTTCTAGTTGTAAAAACACCAAGTCACATTGCATCAGGACTTCCTTGTTTTGAAAAAGTCAAGAAAATGATGTTTTAGTTAGACAACTATAAGCAAGTTCTGCTCATTAGTCTGGAAAAGCTTACTATAATAAGCTTATAATCAGCTTAGTTTTTCAAGTGCTTGAGGCTTAGCTCTATTAATGGAGAAGAAACAAGGGGTATCCCCTATTCCTGGATATTTTGGCACCCATGGATTTACTACTAAAATTGACTAACTCTGGCATAACTGATCAATATACAAAACAGTGGGTGTATAAGTAATATTAGATATAAAAACAGAAGCATAAACTACAGATACAATGTGATTACAAATATAACAAAATATTGTAGATAATTTTATGACAATTAACTTGAATTCTTGAACAAATTAGACAAATTCCTAAAACAATTTCCAACCTAAGCTGATTCTAAGAAGAAAGAGCTGGAAATAACCCAAATGTCAATCAATCAACTATAGAATGCATGAATAAATTATGGTATATTCATACAATTCAATAATATAACACAATGAAAGAAAAATGAGCTACTGTTATAAGCAACAACGTGGATAAATCTCACAGACATGGTGTGAGTGAAAGAAGCCAGACACATCAAGAACATGCTGTTTGATTCCATTTATATGAAGTTCAAACATAGACAAAGTTAATCTTTGGTGATAGAAGTCAGAATAATACTCTCTTTAGGGCAGAGGATCAAATGGGAATGGGTTCAGGGAAGCCTGCAGGAGTGCTGGGAATAGTATTCTGTATCTTAATATGAGTTGCATTTACACAGGTGGTCACATTTGAAAAAAATTCATCAAGTTATATACAAGAGTTGTGCACTTGATCCCAATTCTACTTCAAGAAAATAAATTATCATTAAAAAATGAAAATATTAAACACAAATAATTTTATTCACTAAATAAGCAGTCTGTTGTTAAATCTCTTCCCTGAAAGAAAACAATGGGTCCAGATAGCGATGTAATTAGTTATACCAAACATTCTGGGAAAATGTAATTCCAATCTTTACCCTCTTATTAAAGCAATAAGAGGGACTATTTCCCAATATTGTTTTCTCTTTCTCACAACTTATTTGATGAGGCTAATATAACATTGATATTTAGGAAAGACAGGAATATATGAGAAGGAAAAATTACTGGCCAATTGCATTCATATATATAAATACAAAAAATATTTTAAATGAAACATAGACAAGCTTAATCAAGGAATGTATACAAAAATTAAGTCTCCTGGCTAAGTTTGGTTTGATTTGCAAAACTGACTTGAATCAGAAAATATATTACTATAATTGACCATAAAATATCTTAAAGGGAAAAATTCATATGATTTATTTAGGACCAAAATCCTGACTAAAGGAATTATTTATTTAGGCCCAAAATATGGAATAAACTAAAAACAGAAAGAAGTTTCTGTAACTTAACATAGGTCATTTGTAAGAAAACAACATCATGAAAAATAAAAACTTTCTTTATAATAATTAGCATTTTTGTTAAAATCAGGAGTAGAACAAAGCCACCGCTACCACTGCTTCTATTTAACATTTTGGTTGCCAGTGAATTAAAATAAGGAAAATAAATACTAAAGGAAAAGTACTGGACATGAGATCATCAAATGTGTATGTCACTTTAGATAACACAGTCTAAAGATAAATATTTGACCTAGGTGTCTGGAGGAGAAGATGTACACATGACAAATGCTGTCTATCAGTTTTTTACTGTGTATACACACACACACACACACATACACATATATATACTTTTTTTTGAAGGCATATACCATTTTACCCTTTGTAAAAGTGGCTATATGACTTGCTTTAGCTGATGAAATGTGAGAAGTGACATGTGCCACTACCAGGGTGAAGCTACAAGTACTATGTGCATTTACTATGTTTTCTCTTTCACTAAATAAAATAGGAATAGTGGGAAAGGCAAGGGCATGGTTGGCAATTTTAAAATCAGGAAATGAATATCCCATAAAGAAGGAGAGAGAGGCAATAGGGAGAGGGAAGGGGAGAATAGAGGTAAATTACTGAGCTGTTACTGAAAACAGTACAGAAAGGAGTATGACTGCCAGCATCAGCAGATTGATCCTGAAACAGAGAAAGAAGGTGAGGTAACACCTCCTAGAATCTGAGTTAGGTAGGCTAAGGGGTACCCATTCCCACCGATGTGCTTTAAATACATGTCAAGACATATTTAACGAGGTGAGAAAAATCAGTTTATTCCTTCCTTCACCCCATACATTTTCTTTGTCTTTTAAAATTACACAAGTAATATACGACTACTGTAGAAAAAGATTTTCAAGCAACATGGAGAGACAAAATTGCAGGCTTCACCTACCTCCCACTATCATCTATCCATTATGCCTTTTCTGTTAGAATTGTGACTTTTTCTATACACATGAAATACATGTATACAACACAAAACAGATTCAATGTTCTGAAAAATTTAGCCAGTCTATTTTCAGAAATTCCTGTCTATTTTCTTTTGTGATTTTTTTGAACCAATAGAATTCATTGCAGTGCTTAAATTTCAGACAGTAAATTAAATCAGTTGTTTCTTGATGAACAGCAATAATGCACACATTATGCTGTTTCTGAATTCTTGCTAAGGTTGCTAATACCTACAAGGTAAAATTTAAGAAATGGTATGCAAGCAAATGTGACGTGCCATTTGCAGGTAAAAACTGAACAGCCAGTGCTGAAGACGTCCTCTCCCGTGACGTGTCAATATTGAAATGTAACATCCATCTTCCAGGTCTGTGAACGACTACAATACCCAGAACACCCTGAGGACCTGTGATGAACAGGTAGCATGAAGATCATGCAGAAACAAGCCCATATGGTTTTCAATCACTGAGATTTTAAGATTGTAATGACAATATAGACCATCCTTATGTGATGCACAGGGCCTGCTACATTACATCATCTTGCTCTACCTGCACTAGGAAAATTACTGACACTCCTATCCACTGAACTTGGGGGCAAGGTTTGATGCACTCAGTGGACACTAAGCATTACCTAATCTGCATCCATAAAAACATATTTCCTTCAGTTGGCTGACAGGCCTGACCTTGCAGATTGGATGCAGCTACTTGTGGTGCCTGAAAGGGAGTGATTGTATCTTTAATTTTTCAGTTATAGCTGAGGAAGCAGTAGCTATTTGGCCCACAAGTGGCTAGAATTTCTTTAGAAATGTTGGACATGGTTGGAGAATAAATATATTTTTAAAACAAACAAAACTAACCACAGTCTTCTCAGATGGGTCTTACACACAGAGATAATTCATTTTACCAAGTACTAGCATATCATTCTAGCAAGCGAAACTCTCCAAGAGATAGAGGAACCTCCCAAACAAAGGCCTGTGGGAAAAAGATGACAGGTATGGGCATGGCTGGAACTCAAGCAGCAGAGGTTATGCAAAGTCAAGTCAAAGAAAACAATCAGAAACATTGGCAGGGGGATTATGTGTGAAACTGTCAGTCAAACATCCCATCTAGTAGAGAAGTAGGAAGTTCCCCTTTATACCATCCACATTCATTCATATAAGTCTCAGGCAGAAGCTGCATCATGATTCTAGGAAATCTCCCAGTATCCCACATAAGGGAAGCCTCCCTCCTTGGAGGTTATGGATTCACCCAGATGCTCTGTGGAAGTTGATTTCTTGGAATTGCTTGATCCACAAAGCCAGGCCTAGAATCCAGATAAGAGAGTATTTGCCTCCTAGAGAACTTTGTAAATTTCAGAACCTGTCACAGCCAAAAATAAAATAAGACATAAGGAGATAAGCCACATGACACAGCACTAACTGATGAGGTAGCCAGAAACTTGCCCTCTGGACCATTGAGGGCTAGGGAGGCCACAGTGAATGAATGTTTTACAACCTGAAGAGGCAGTCACTGAAAACACTAGCAAAGTACCATGTCTTGCTGTTGTTGCTCTGCCTTATCTCCCATAAGATCCAGAGAAGACAATGAGGGACATAGTATGTTTAAGGGAGATTTCACAAAAAAAAAAAGATAAAGTTAAATTAATGGAGCATATACCCTCCATCACCTAGAGCATTATGAGAGGTAAGACTATTTAGTGGTTAAGAATGCAAACTGGGCTGAACGCGTGGCTCACTCCTGTAATCCCAGAACTTTGAGAGGTCGAGACAGGAGGATCACCTGAGGTCAGGAGATTGAGACCAGCCTGGCCAAACCCCATCTCTACTAAAAAAAAACACAAAAATTAGTCAGGTGTGGTAGTGCATGCCTGTAATGCCAGCTACTCAGGAGGCTGAGGCAGGAGAATCACTTGAGCCCAGGAGGTGGAGGTTGTGGTGAGCCAAGATGGCTCCATTGCACTCCAGCCTGGGAGACAGAGTGAGACTCCATCTCAAAAAGAAAAGAAAAAAAAAGAATGCAAACTGCAGCCTGGGTTAGAATCTTGGCTCCACCAACTATTAGCTGTGTGTTCTTGGGCAGGTTAGTTAAGCTCTTTTGGCCGTGGCTTCTTTATTTGTAAAGTGGGAATAATATTACCCACTTCCTAGGGGTGTTGAGGGGTTCAATGTGAAGAATGTTGCTCCTGATCTATGTGTGAAAGAAAATATTTTAAAAACACACACAAAAAAATAAAGAATGTAGAACAATGACCAAAGCTCTCTTTATGTATTTTTTCTTTCCAATTTAGAGTTACCACATTTTCTGTAATTGTACATTAAAGATAATAGAGAGAATAAGGACATTTGGAGGAAAGACTACCGTACATTTCTCTATCATCATAGTTTACCAAACACTTTTATAGATTACCTTATTTGATCTTTATAACAACACTACAAATTGGACAGAGCCTGTATCACTCCCAGTGTACACAGGAAGAAAATGAGAACCATGGGTTAAGTAGCCTAGTTAAAGTCACTTCATTGGCAAGTGGGAAATCCTGGGAAGAAGTCCAGATTATCTAGATTAAGCCTAGTATACATTTAGTCCCCCTACACTAAGGCTGAACTGATCAGAAGTTTTGTGGACGTGACAAGGTGTAGAACTGTGCCTTGAAAGTTGAGGATTTTTGTAGACAGAAGAGAGAACAATGAGAATTTCATGTGACATGAACTGAGTTTGGAATAAGATTGTACTACATTTGTGGGACTTTTTCTATAGAAATATGTAGAGTAACAGAATTCAGATCTCTTCCTGTGTCCATGGAAGGGGAACATCACACTTCGGGGACTGTTGTGGGGTGGGGGGAGGGGGGAGGGATAGCATTGAGAGATATACCTAATGCTAGATGACGAGTTGGTGGGTGCAGCGCACTAGCATGGCACATGTATACATATGTAACTTACCTGCACATTGCGCACATCTACCATAAAACCTAAAGTATAATAATAATAATAATAATAATAATAAAAAGATTAAAAAAAAAAAAAAAAAAAAAAAAAAAAAAAAGAAATATAAACCAGAGATGTTCAGTAGAAACATAACACAAGCCACATGTGTAATTTAAAATGTTTTAGTACCCGCACTTAAGAAGTAAAAACAAGCATGTAACAGTAATCTTAATAGAACATTTTATGTAACCCAATATATCAAAATGCTATTATATGAACTTGTTCTCATTTAAAAAAAAAAAAAAAAAAAAAAAAAAAAAAAAAAGAATTCAGATCTCAAATGTAGAACTTAACAGATTTCCAGATTTTTCTGAAAATTTCCAGAGCATTAACAAATGTATTATAAATAATTTGGACAAGCTTCAGTTTTTTATTCAATACCTGGGTCTTAGTAGTTCATATTCTATTGGCTTGGTCAAAATTTTTCAACACATGTTTTTATACTTCTTAAATTATGCAAACTCTCAGGTACTCCAAGGTTGTATTTGTCTGAGGCATAAAAGCTTCACGTTGATATTTCAGGTTAGCCTGGGACAAGGGGAGAACTTGATACCTCTGATAGCATGTGGCAGGCCATCTAATTCCTGTCCATTCATTCTCATCAACCTGGGCAAGGGCCCAGACTGAGCCTGGCAGGTGAATTCAAGAGTGGCTTTCGAGGTCTGAGCTTGGCAGTGAGATAACAGCTGCGAAGCAGTATGGGACAGGTAGTGGCAGGCAAGTTAATGGCTGGCGAGCAGGACAAAGAGGTGGGTGTGGATCTGAAAATGAAAATGACACAATGTGGAGGGGGACAGCAGGCAAGCGGAGCACAGAACTGAGCTCAAGCCAAACAGGCAATCGGCAGTAATTAAGGGTCAAGTTTCTACAAAGAGCTATGCTCCTAGCAATGACATGGTCCCCCTTTCACAAAGTGTGAATGCGCTGGATTGCCTGAAGCCCATGAGTGTGTGGTTTTAAAAAATGTTTTTCAGAAGGTGACAATATATTGAGGGAGGAAATGTGACAAAAACATGAGGATTCAGGGGACAGTAAGCTAAGCAGGAAGGGTGGTATGTTTGGTCTTAGAAACTCAATCCATTTGAATAACACTTAACACAGTCCCATGGAGTGAAAAAATACGTGCGACATTTAGAGTGAAATGGAAGACATAAAAGTCATGACGGTGGGAACAAAATCAGTTCTGTTTGAGAGAAAAAGCAGCATCGAGTGTTTGAGAGCTTTTTTTGTTTGTTTGTTTTAGTTGAAAGGAAATCTTAGGGAGTATGGTCTATCAATAAATTCTTCGAAAAATGTTCTGTAACTCCTTTTCTATGTAATTTACTCATGTGGTTTATTAATATGATTTTTTGGTTCAGTAGACAAAGCCTTCAAAGAAGAGAAAAGCAAGAATTAGAAAAATGATCAGGATAATAAAAGTTGAGCAAAATGCATTGGCAGTACAATTTCTAAGACATTTGCAAACATCATCATTATCAGTATAATTAAAACAATGTGAGACATAAGATATTTTACTGAAAAGAAAATTAAATATAAGAGAAGTGACATGCTGCTCAACTCTGATGGGGCTAATTACTGTTCGTGCTTGAACCAAAGTCCATGTGCCCTGAAGACTGGATCAGCATTTTTACCTCCTTCCATACCCACAAACATACTAAAGTACTATGTAAAATCAAAATATTCATGAAAAAAGGAATCAAAGAACATGAGTATGTAAGCAATCTTTTTGAAATAGTAACAATGCTAATAATAATATTAACTGAGTGCATAGTATGTGTCAGGCATCATGTTAGAAACACTATGTCATTTGGCCGGATGTGCTGGCTCACACCTGTAATCTCAGCACTTTGGGAGGCCACGGCGGGTGGATCACCTGAGGTCAGAAGTTCAAGACCAGCCTGGTCAACATGGCAAAACCTCATCTCTACTAAAAATACAAAAATTAGCTGGGAGTGGTGGCATGCACCTGTAATCCCAGCTACTGGGGAGACTGAGACAGAAGAATTGCTTGAACCCGGGAGGCAGAGGTTGCAGTGAGTCGAGATCGTGCCACTGCACTCCAGCCTGAGCAACAGGGCAAGACTCCATCTCAAAAAAAAAAAAAAAAGCCCAGAAATACTATGTCATTTAATCTATACAAAAAACCTCAAGCAATAATACTACCACTATATGAGAATGTTGAGATTTGAATATATATATGTTATATATATATAACATATATATATGAATGTTGAGACTCATATATATATATGAGAATGCTGAGTCTTGGACAGTAAATAATTCATTAAAGTCTGAAAATTAATATTTAGCAAGAAAAAAAAGAGATTCAAATCAAACTCCATTCAAACCTTTATCACAATACCAGTTGTCCTTGAAAGCAACAATCTCAAAGAACATTCTAAGATTAGACATTTTCTTATATTCTAAATGTATCCTCTAAAATAATTTAGGTGATAGTGTAACAGAGTGCCTGGAATACTGTCGATATTTACTTTCTGGTGAATGGATACTAACCCTAAAACAACTCTTGAAATTAAGCACTGACCTTTTGATTTATAAATAAATAAATAAAGGATTTTATTTTAGGGCAAAAGGGAAAGCCCTTAGTTTAACTGAGATTCACAAAGGTGGCCCTGCTGGACTGTAGTGTACTCAGATGCCTCCAATTCTGTTGTTCTAGAACATTAGTAGAGCACTTTCAGAAGGATCAGCTTAGAAAAAGCCACAAGGATGGAAAAAATGAGGAGGAAAGCACAGTTTTGAATGAGTACTTGATACGATCGAAGTTATTGGTAATAAGGGAATCACTTTATGTAGGGGCAAATGAATCGACTGTAACTTTAACCTAAAGTACCACTGTAGGGGCTGTAAAATTCTTTCTACTTGGATAAATATTCTCTATTTGAATTGCAGCTTGCAGTGAGAATGTAATAAAGAGGAGCCTAACTTGACAAGACACTAAGACCACAGAAAAGCTCTTTGTTAGGCAGTTGCAGGGCTGGTCACCAGAACTGAAATAGAGCAGTACAGTCTACAAATGACCCACCAAATGTAGCTGTAGTTAGAAAAACGCAAGTAGTGTGGGCAAAGGCCAAATGGGACAGATAACAGGGAAGGAAATGGGGCACAAGGAAGAATCACTGGAAGAATGATTGAGGGACTCACTGTATCCTCAGCAGCTCAGTCAAAGAAAGGGCCACTCTGCATGTTGGGATGACCCAGATCTATAATGCAGATGATAGCTGGGGTATCAACCCAGAAGCTGAGAGCCATGCTCTGGGCTCCAGATTTAGCATCAGAGGAACCCGCAAAACAAAAAACTATGACAAGACTCAATAGCTTTCAGAGTTCCTAAAAACACCAACTTAGGGTGAAGAGGGATGTAGGGGAGAAGAAAGAGAAAACAAAAGAGTCAGAGGGAAAATGAAAATAAAATTGCCTTTAAAAGTCAGCGTTCTGTTAAATATTACACCATTGTTAACATGTTGGCTCAGCTTGTTCTTGTCAGGACAAAATATTGAAAAATAAAATCTACCGAATTTGCCTCTAGGGGCAAAGAGAGAGTCTGCAACAGCAGCAACTGCTCTGTACCCAGTACTTTGTCAGTTCAGCAGGCTTGGGAACACTCCTGTCTTAAGCCACTTATAGCATTTTGTTTCTTCATTATTTTTTTCCTCTTCAATTACAAACACAGCAGTTCCCCAGCGTGATTTAACAAACCAGGAGGAGAGATGAAATAAGATAAAAATAAATGAAGAATATATTTTTACTTAATAATCCTTTTATGAATAAATTATGAAACTAATACATGTCAGTATTCATTTTTCAACACAGAAAACTTGCAAGAAAAAACACCCATAAGTCTAGCACCAAGATTACCACAACTAACATACTGCTACATTTTCTTCCAGTCTTTATGGTCCGTATACTTTTAACAGAATTTGGTTAATTGTTTTTAGTATTTTTGTATTTAACACTATTATTGCCTATTACAACAATGACATCAGGAATATTTTTGCCTCCATTATAACTAATTATCCTAAACGCAATTCCTAAAAGTGACACGACTTGATCAAAGACTATGGACATTGTAAAAATACAAAACATATTGTCCTAATTGCTTTCCAGAAGTGCCATAACCAACTGACATTCTTACGCAATATGTAAAAGTGTTCATGTCAACTCACCAAAATCAGCACTGAATATTATCGATTTTTACTCTTCACCAGCTTGATAGGGGGTGAATAAAATCTTATTCTTGTTCTAAAATTATTTGCTAGTAAAGTTGAACATTTTATAATTATTTGCCATCTCTTTTTCATCAGTTCATATTCTTTGCTTGTGTTTGTTGAGTTAGGTTTTCATAAAAAGGTTTGTATTATATATTGAGAATGTTAATTTGGCATGCTTGCAGAAAACATTTTCTCTAGATTATTGTGTATCTTATTTTTTCAAGGAATGTGAATGTGATTTTATTTATTGGGGTACAATATACATAGCATAACATTTATCATTATAACAATTTTTGTTACTTTGTTAATTTTTTTTTTTTTTTTTGGAGACATGGTCTTGCTCTGTCACCCAGGCTGGGATGCAGTGGTGTGACCATGGCTCACTGCAGCCTTGAACTCCCAGGCTCAAGTGATTCATCTCAGCCTCCTAAGTAGCTAGGACCATAGGCACACAGCACCACAGCCAGCTAATTTTTTATTGTTTGTAGAGACAAGGTCTCACTATGTTGCCCAGGCTGGTCTTGAACTCCCTGGGCAACTATGTTGCCCAGGCTGGTCAGTGATCCTCCTGCCTCAGCCTCCTGTAGTGCTGGGATTACAGGCATAAGCCACTGCACCCAGACCATTTTAACCATTTTTAAAGGCATAGTTCAGTGGCACTAAGTGCATTCATGTTGTTGTATAACCATCACCATCATTCCCCTCAGAACTTTTTCATCTTCCCAAACAGAAATTCTGTGCCCATTAAACAATACACAATTCCCCTTTACTCCAATTCCAGGCAATCACCATTCCACTTTGCATGAATTTGACTGCTATGGGTACCTCACCTAAGTGAAATCATACCATATTTTTATTTTTGTGGCTAGTGCATTTTACTTAGCAGAGTTCTCTAAGATCATCCATATAGTTGGATATGTCAGAATTTCTTTCCTTTTTATACACAAATACGCTATATACACAAATACCAAATTTTGTGTATTCTTTCATCTATTGATGGATGCTTGTGTTGCTTGCGCCTTTTAGCTGTGGTAATAATGTTGCCATGAACATAGATGTCCAAATATCAAGTCCCTGCTTTTAATTCTTTTGAGTATATACCCAAAAATTGAATTGTTGGATTACATGGCAATTCTGTTTAATATTTTGAGGAACTAACATACTATTTTTCACAGTGGTAGTGCCATTTGACATTCCCAAAAGTGACATACAGGGCCCCAATTTACCCACATCCTTGCCGACAACTGTTACAGTTTTGTTTGTTTGTTTTTTTAATAGTTATCTTAATGGGTGTGAAGTTGTATCTCATTGTGGTCTTGATTTGCGTTTCCCTAATGATTAGTGATGTTCAGCATCTTTTTATGTATTTATTGACTATGTGTTTTAATGTAAGTAATTTCTATTTCTTTAGATGTTAATTTATCCAAAACAAACTTGTTTTGTGATTGCTTTATTATTTCATGCTTAAAACAACAAACTATCCCATGATCTCCAAGAAATTCATCTATATATTCCAATCATTTTTATAATTTTTAACTCAAGTATTATTTTTGAAGTTAACTGATTAATAGAGCACTATTTGTTAAGGATGCTTCCATTTCTACCACAAATGTAACAGTGGTTTTTTTATCATATACAAAAATCCTTATACGTTTGCTAAGTTTTGTTTCTGAACTCTTATTTGTTATTGTGTTCCATTGAATCTTATAGATTGACTTAATTAAATATTGAAGAGCTATATTACATTTTTGTAACAAGTAACATGTTACTCCTTAATTTCCCTATTTGAAAAATTCATTGGTCTTCTTACACATGTATTCTTTTAGAATTATTATAAATGCTTTTTTCAAAGTTGAAGAAAGAAATTAGACATAGTTGAGATGATACTAAACATGTAATTAATTTATAAAGAATTAACATTGTTCAAAATGTTTATCCTTTTCTTCCAGGAACATATTTCTTTCTGTTTATTCAAGACTTCTTGAAAATTCCCAGGGAAGTGTTTTATTACAATTATTCATAAAAGTCTCACATATTTCTTATTATTCTTATGTAATTTACATATTAAGCATATTATGTAAGGATCATTTATTTTCATTATATTCTTAAAATGATCATTGCCATATGTGAAAAAGCTACTGATATTTTTTGTACATTTATGTATCTGGCTAACTGATTGAACAATATTATTATATATTAAGCTTTCAGTTAATTAATTTAGGTCTTAATTACAGAATATCAGTGGTGATATTGATAATATTATCCTCTACATTCTAATAGTACTAATAGTAATTGCTCTTATTTTATACAGTATCACATTTACTGAAACATCCAGAACAATACTTAATAATAAGGGTAACTGCAGGCATTGTTATCTTATTCTTTCATGTAATATAAATGCTTCTCACACCGTTGGAAAACTATCAGGCCGAGACACCCAGAGTTTGACTGCAAAAATCAATTATTCTTTTAAAATGTCACCAATTATTATTTTTTTTATTTCTAGGGTGCTATTCATATTGCCTTTAAGATTTTTATTTTTTTATTATACTTTAAGTTCTGGGATACATGTGCAGAACACACAGGTATGTTACATAGTTATACTCATCTCATGATGGTTTGCTGCACCCATCAACCTGTCATCTACATTAGGTATTTCTCCTAATGTGATCCCTCCTAGCGCCACATGCACCGACAGGCCCTAGTGTGTGATGTTCCCCTCTCTGTGTCCCATGTGTTCTCATTTTTCATGTTATGAACAGATTTTTTTTTTTATTTTGGCATAACAATGAAATGCTTTATACATCTATGGAAGGAAAAACCCTACTTCATTGTGGTGGCTGCTTCTTTTGATGGTGAATTAGATGTGCTAGGATTTTATTTAGGAGTTGTACACTTATATTCATGGCATCAGATGGTATTTTTTGTAAGACAATTATATTAGAGTTTTGTTAATTAAATGAAATAATTTGAAAGATTTTCCTTCCTTCATCAACTTAGTTCTGAAAAATATGTATGTAAGATAGAAATTAAAAGTTCTTGAAAATTTGGAAGGATTCAAAACAAAACCATTTGGCCCTGGTGCTTTTATTTGGTGAGGGGGTGTAATTACTGGATAACTAAAATGTCACAGTATTATTGACATGTTTTCTCTGGCATGATTTTACATTTGTATTTTTCTAGAAAATTATGTATATTATCAATGTTTTTAAATTGATTACCATAGAAATGGTTTCATAATTATAGAGACCCCTACCTATTGTTACTTGGTTTTCTACTTTTCTCTATTAGATTTGACAGAAATTTATCTATTTTAAGCATTCATTCTTAAATGTATTTATCAGTGTATAAACTGTTTTTTATATTCTTAGTCATTTTTTTGTTTTATCCCTGTTAAATTCTTCTTTATGCTTTTCTTGGACTTATTTGGCATTGCATATCCAATTACTCTTTTTTTCTCATTAAATAATGTTAATATTACTCAGGCAATTACAATATCCATGCCTTTTACTGAGTGCTTACACTCTGATACGTGATCACTGTGACAGTGCTTACACTGTGATATACTTACTATGCTAAAATATTTCAGACCTTCTCATTTTTCAGAATACTTATCACATGAGAAAACTATTGTTTGAGGAATTCAATAATAGATGGCCAATAAATGACAGAGGTCATATTTGAAACCCAATCTGCATGACTGAAAAGCCAAAGTTAATCATTATGGAACTGTACTGAAGCAAAAATAAAAAAAATAATATAAAGCACATGAAAACAGAGATAAGAAAGTATAAGTTAAGAAAAAACTACTCCAAAGTGCAGTTCACAATGAACATGGGGCTAGCATGGGATTTGTGAGAAGAGTCCAAAAATTTTTTAAGCAAAAAAATTAGAAATACAAGTAGAAATATTTAGAAATTATAGAGATTTTAACGTATTTATTTCCCCAAAGTTAATACATTGAGATCAAAATTTTAAATATAAAGAAAAAATGCAATGTGTTTATTCTAATGTATTTTAAATGTAAAATTTGAAACTTACATTAGAATAGACAAATTTCAAAATAATTAGAATATATTGATATGGACATACATTAATATTTGTATCTACTGAGACTAAAATTCTGTTCCAGCATGATAAAACATGTATAAATATTGCATATTACACTCCAAGGAAACTTCTTTAAGTTACAAAAAGAGGATGCTTTGGAGATCACATTCTCCAACCATAATGACTAAAACTACAAGTTATAACAAGGTTTAAATAAATAAAGCTGAGAGTTGATTTCTCGGCAGAAGCGATGGAAACCAAAAGACAGCTGAACAGCACCTTTAAAGTGCTGATGGATTGTAAATGATAGCCTAGAATTCTATACCCATTACAAGTAACCTTCAAAATCAAGGATAAAATAAAGATATTCTCCGATAATTAAATTTGTGAAAATTTGTTGCCTGTAGACCTTCATTTAAAGTAGAACTAAAAGAAGTCCTACAGTCAGAAGAAAAATGAGCTTGGGAGGGAATGCCAGGCAGAATGTAAAGAAACATAAAAAGCAAATATGTTTGTAAACATAAATACTTACTGTACGAAATAATAGATGTAATGTTTTTTGGCATTTAAATTGATTTTTTTTTTTTTTTTTTTTTTTTTTTTTTGAGACAGAGTCTCGCTCTGTCATCCAGGCTGGAGTGCAATGGCGCAATCTCAGCTCACTGCGACCTCCGCCTCCCGGGTTCAAGAGATTCTCCTGTCTCAGCCTCTTGAGTAGCTGGGATTACAGACACGCACCACCACACCCGGCTAATTTTTGTATTTTTAGTAGAGATGGGGTTTCACCATGTTGGTCATGCTGGTCTTGAACTCCTGACCTCCTGATCCATCTGCCCCGGCCTCCCAAAGTGCTGGGATTACAGGTGTGAGCCACTGTGCTCAGCCCAAAAAAAAGTAATTTAACAACAAAAGTAAAACAAAAATTTGGAGGGATTAAATGAAATTAAAGAGTTTATAGTTAAATTTTTAAGACACGATTATCAGATTACATGCTGCTTACCTTAGAAAGGTTGAAAGTGGACATGATATACCAAGCAAACACTAACTAAAAGAATCTGTGGTAATCATAATAAAATATTCAGGAAAATAGACTTAAAGAAGAAGTGTTAGAGATAGAAAGGTACATTGTATAACACTGAAAAGGTCAATCCACAAAATCAGCGTAAGAAATTATATATGTTTGTAGTTACAACTTCCAAATATATACAGTGAAAAATACATAAAATTAAAGAATAGACAAACCCACAACCATATGGAAAAGATTTTACCTTATCCATCATAGTAATTAATAAACATCAATAATGATTTTTTTTAATTTAGGAGAGTTAACACATTTTACCTGTTCAACATACAGACAGCACAGTTTCTAACCATAATAGAATTGACTGTTTTCAAGCACACATGGCCTGTTTCCTGAAATTTATCATATGCTTGGCCACGAAGCAATTCCCAAGAACTTTCAAAAGATTTAAGTCAATCAGAGTATATTTTCAGACCGCAGTGAAATTAAGCCAGAAATCAATGACAAAGATACTCGGAAAATCTCAAGAGTTTAGAAATGTAGCAATATATTTTAAGATAATTCATGGATCAAAGAAAAATGAGAAAATAAATATTAGGAAATATTTTGAGGATACCAATAATCAAAATAAGACATCAAATATTCCTTAAGAGGAAATGAGAAATCTAAATGCATTTATGATAAAAAGAAAAGATTAAAAATCAGTGACTCAAGTTTAATCTCAAATACTTAGAAAAGAATAAATTAAAATTTATAAATGCAGAAGAAAGGAAATAAACCAATAAACAGAAATCAATGCAAAGAAAATTGTATAATAGAAAAATAGAGAAAACCAAAATTATTTCCTTGGAAAAACTAATAAAATTAATAACCAATGAGTAAAAAACTAAAAGAAGCAAAATTTACCAATATCACAGCAATATTCTACAAAATTTACAAATACTAATAAAAGACGTGACATTATTAACATCTTTATGTCAATAAAAGTGAAAATTATATGAACTGAGGAAATGCTTAGAAACAGTCAAAAATCTGAATATTTCTGTATCTATTAAATGAAGTAGTTCTATAATTAAAAATATTCCTACAAATAACTGCTGACCCAAATGACTTTGCCAAGAAATTTTTCCAAACCTTTAAGAAGATATATCATGACTATAGAAATTCTTCTAGAGACTATATAAAGAAGAAATTTTTCAAATAGTTTTATAAGTCTAAAACCTGAAAAGGAGATATATAAAAAAGAAATTTTATATGTCAATCTCTCCTCAAATATGAAAAAATCTGGAAAAATATTAGCATACGTAATACAGTAATGTCTTTAAAGTACAAAGCATCAGTCAAGTTGATTCCTAAAATGCAAGTTTGATTTACCCTTTAGAAAGCCAGTGTAATATGCCACTTAACTAGGGAGAAAGTGCATGTGACCATCTCAATGATTACTGAAAAATCATTGTATAAAATTTAATGTTCATTCTTGATTAAAAACAAAACAATTTCTAGTAAGCTAGGAATAAAAAAAAATCCTTCATCTAATAAGAATACCAACAAAATAAAAGGATTATAGTAGATATTATACTTATTGGTCAAAGATACAAACCTTTGAAAAATAAAATGAAGTGACTGAGAAAAAGATATAGATATCTATTATCACCATTTCCATTTATCACGAAACTAAAAATTTGGACCAGGGCAATAAGGTAAATAAAAGAAATAAATTGTAGAAATACAGGGAAAGGAATAAATATACCTGTCAATATTTACACACAACATTAATACACATGTAGAAAATCCAAAAAAAAATCTACAATTAAAATTAATAAGTAAATTTACCAAAGTGGCTGGATACCCTAAAACCTAAAGTATAATAATAAATAAATAAATAAATAAATAAATAAAGCCCCAATTGAATTTAGTGGCTTAATCCCTTGAATGATATTGCAATCTACCCATAGCTTCATGATTTGATTGAATTAAACTTGAATAAATCAGAAAAAAAAGATCAAAACAAAGAAAAATCTGTTACATTTTTATCTACCAACATGCAATTACAGCAAATTTTAAAATTTTTATAAGCATAGCTTATGCAAAGCAAAGAAATAACTTTAATGAAAGACACAGAAACTGTTAAAATTTTATTTTGATAAGTAAAATAAGTCACGAATAAATTGAAAGCTACTTTATATTCATGAATTGAAAGACTTAGTGTTATAAAGATGTTAATTCTCCCTTAATTGAGCAACAAAGTTTAATTTTAGCCCAAAGAAAATCCAAGCAAGATTTGATGGTGGGGACTGACAAATTAATTATAAGATGTATATAAAACTGAAAGGATGAAGAATAGTCAAGACAACTACGAAGAAGAAAAATATAGTTAGACAGGTAAAAAGAAATGGGAGGCTGGGCGCGGTGCTGCACGCCTGTTATCCCAGCACTTTGGGAGGCCAAGGCGGGCAGATCACCTGAGGCCAGGAGTTCAAGACCAGCCTGGCCAACATGGTGAAAACCTGTCTCCACTAAAAACACAAAAATTAGCTGGGAGCGGTGGTGGGTGCCTGTAATTCCAACTACTCGGGAGGCTGAGGCAGCAGAATCACTTGATCCTGGGAGGTAGAGGTTGCAGTGAGCTGAGATCTGCCATTGCACTCCAGCCTGGGCAACAAGAGCAAAACTCCATCTTAAAAAAAAAAAAAAAAAAAAAAAAAAAGAAGGAGGAGGAGGAAAAGGAGGAAGAGGAAGAGGAGGAGAAGAAGAAATAGGGGTATGCAAAGAACAAAGAACACTAATGGACACCAAGATGTAATAAAGCTAGATTAAGATAGTGTGACGCTGGGGAAAAGAATAGAAAAATGCACCAAAGAAAACAGAATAGACTGTCCAGAAACATATTCAGACGTATATAGACACAATGTGAAAGTGATGCACTTCAGAGTAGTGGAAAGATTTATTGTTTTGGTTTTGCTTTAAAAACAATTAAGTGATTCCGTGTTGACTTGCTATAATAAGAAAGAAAAAATAATAATTGTACTATATACTAAAATTAATTCTAGATGAATTATATGTATAAATGTGAATAGTAGAATAGCAAAGCATCTAGAAGACAATATAGGATAATATACTCATGACTTTAGGCTGGGGGAAATATTTAAAGCAGGACACAGAATGATTATCCACAAGGAAAAGATTAATCCATTTCTGTATATTAAAATTGAAATTTCTGCTTATCCAAGACATCACTAAAAGAGTAAAAAGGCAAGCCACAAAGTGGGATAAAATATCTGCAATACATACATGTGACAATTATTATCAGAGTATATAAAGAACACCTACAAATCAATGAGAAAATAGAAACAACATAGAAAAATGGGTAAAATACTTGAAGCTTTTCACAAAAAGAGATCAACAATAATACAAATAGGTACTCAGCTTCTCCTGTGATCAGAGAACTTAAAAACAATTCACCTCAACCAAAATAAAGTTAAAAAGATAAGAAATACCAAGTGTAGCAAAGATGCAGTGCAACTAGAGATCTTATGTACTGCAATTCCATTCCTAGGTTTCAACTCAACAGAAATTTGTCCTATATGTTTACCACAAGACATACACTTACATGAGTTAGAATGTTTATAACAGTGCTATTTATAATAGCCCAAAACCAGAAACTATCCAAATGTTCATCGACAATGGAATGAATAATAAAGTGTTGAATATTGTCACAATAAAACTCTTCGCATCATTGAGATTGAATAGTCTACAACTATATGCAATGACATGTTTGAATCTCACAAATATGATGATGAGCGACAGAAGCTGGACATGAAAGGTTACATAATGTAGATCACATTTACATAAAATTCAGAAACAGCGAAGACTAATCTATCATAATAGAAGGCAAAATAGTGCTTTCCCTTGGAAAAGGTAATGTCTGAATGGAGGTAGGGTTAAAGGGGTAGATGGTAGTGGTGAAGTTTGAAGCCAAAGGAGGGAGGATGCTTTTGCAGGTCCGTAAACGTTTCCTGATTTTGATTGTGATTCCAAAGTATGTTCAGCTTGTGAACACAAACATTCAATTTCTATAATATATATATTTATGATTGGTACACTTTGTATATATGTTATAATTCAATAGAACATTTAGAAAGAAGCCAATCAGACATTGTCTGCATTTTAATGGGTGAGTTGAATCCATGAACATTTGTTTTTTTTCTGTTTTCTTGGAACTTATTTATTCTACCTATTATTTTTCTCCTTTCTTCCCTTCATACAGTTTGAACAAGTTTTCTGATTCATTTTATTTCCCTCATTGATGAAAAGGTACATATTTTATTCACTTTCTTATAATAATCATTCCATTTTTTTACCCACATATTATTTTCCAGAAAAATGTATAGAGTTCATCAGAATCTGTGTCTTTTACATAAAGACATCAATAATTTTGGCATATCTTTACTTCTACTTCTGTCTTCTCCTCTCACCTATCATGTAAATGCCATCTGGAATGTTTGTTTCAAGTTGTATTTTAAATAAATAGTCAAAATTTACCTGGCCATACCCATGAGTTTTACTAACATAACTAAATGTTTATTTTATTTTATTTATTTATTTATTTATTTATTTATTTATTTTGAGACAGTCTTGCTCTGTTGCCCAGGCTGGAGTGCAGTGGTGTGATCTCGGCTCACTGCAAGCTCTTCCTCCTGGGTTCAGGCCATTCTCCTGCCTCAGCCTCCCAAGTAGCTGGGACTGCAGGCACCCGCCACCACGCCCGGCTAATTTTTTGTATTTTTAGTAGAGACGGGGTTTCACAGTGTTAGCCACGATGGTCTCGATCTCCTGACCTCGTGATCTGCCCACCTCGGCCTCCCAAAGTGCTGGGATTACAGACATGAGCCACCGCGCCCAGCTCTAAATGTTTATTCTTGCACTCAATTTATACTTTGTACATTCATTTTCTTCTTTCTGAAGCAATATTTTCCTTTCCGGAGAATGTCTGTGAATGACCAGATTTATTGAGTTCTTACTTGTTGATTATATATTTATCTCATTCTTGCATTTAAATGATTCTTTGACTTGGCATAGATTCTAGGTTTAAATTTCCTTGTCCCCAGATCTTAGATCTTGTTCCTCTGCCTTCTTATATCCAGTTTAAGAAAAATGATGTCAATCTGATTATCATGCCTCTGTAGCTAAGCGGGTTTCACTCCATGTTCATCTATGGGGTTTTACAGTTTTCTTTCTGAAATTTCCATATGTTGAGTCTAGGTGTGGGGTCATTTTTTAAATGTTTGCTGCTAGTCAGAAGTATCCCTTTCAATGTGAAAGTTCTACTTTAGAAATTATCCTGTTTCCAGTTTACATAGTTTCTCTTTTTCATAATTCTATATTTTTCTCCTAGATATTTTATTAGCCAAATTATAAAAACCAACATATTCATCCTACATATTTCCTACTTATTTCCATTCATCTATTGTGCCACATCTTGGGTAATCTTTGTTCATCTTCCAGTTTATAACTGGTCTCTTTGGCTATGTCCATTCGGCCAATTCAATCAGGTTTTAAGCTTTTTATCGCAACCATAAAATTTTAATTTATCTGGCTTTAATCTGTTTTTGTAGTTCATTTATTATGACATTAGTTATATTTATTCTACGGTTATTTTTTATAATACAAACTGTTAGAAACTTTTTAATTTTTCACATCTGTCCTCTCTCAAATGGCAAGTTTTCCTCAAATATTTGATGAGTTCTGAATGTACAATTCGGTTTAGTAGAAATTGTCCATTAGCCTGCAGTTTCTATTTGGGCAGCCTACTTAAGAAGATATAGGGAATTTACGGCTACACTGTATTCCTGCAGTAAAAAAAATGGCCACTGAAGTGACAAAAAAAAAAATCTTTGGGAGGCTGAGGCGGGCAGATCATGAGGTCAAGAGATTGAGACAATCTTGACCAACACTGTGAAACCCCATCTCTACTAAAAATACAAAAATTAGCTGGGCTTGGGAGGCTGAGGCAGGAGAATCACTTGAACTGGGGAGGCGGAGGTTGCAGTGAGCCGAAATCACACCACTTCACTCCAACCTGGGCAACAGTGCAAGACTGTGTCTCAAAAAAAAAAAAAAAAAAATCAAGATGTCTTAGTTACTGGTTTTATGGCTGCTGGTGTTCCCTGTTCTCACATCTAAGGAGCCTCTGGGTACACTGCCTTCCAGTTGGCTCCATTCAAGCTCCCTTCCCTCACCTCTGTATCTGTTGTTTCTCTCTAGCCTAAGGAAAAGGGGCAGGAGGATGCAATAGTCGAACAACAAGTGCAGCTGGAAGCCATCAGCCTATAAATGCCTCTCTGCCCCATCTTGCTCCCAGGTGCTACTTCCACCTTTGTTGGTGTTAAGGTGCCATTTAGCGTTGAGCTACAATTTAGTTCTTCAATCTGGATCCATCTGCTTATCATCTCTAATTTTCTCCCATAGCTTTTGGCATTAAGGTTTATCCTTTTTCTCTCAGTGTAGTTGTGTTGTTTTTTAATCATTTTACTACCTTTAAAAAAATACTTACATTATTTATTTATTTCTTAGGGACAGAGTCTCCCTATGTTGCCCAGGTTGGACTTGAACTCTTCTCCTCAACCTCCTGAGTAGCTGGGACTACAGGCACATGCCATTGTGTTGTAACATGTTTTACATGCTATAGCACCTCCAACCTTACCTCTAAAACATGATTCAATCATTTTGAATCATAAGTCTCAAAACTTTTCCTAACACGTTTACAATAGTCAAAGTTATTAATACAACCAAAGGTCTTTTGCCTTCAGTTTTAAGAAGTGTTGAAATAGTTATACCTTTACTTCTCTCTACTATTACCTCTTCCTGATCTAACGTCCTATTTTTTAAAATGTTTAGAATCCTTATTTCTGCTATTTGCTATATGAATCATCTTTCAGACTAATTTTACACAAATTTAGGACAATTTGACTTCGATCTCTATTTAACAGGTATTGATGTTCTTGTTCTGGTCTTTCACGTCACAGCTATTCCTAGTTTCCCTGTTCTTAATTTCTTGACATTGCTGCTTCTTTCACATAGCAGGTGAATAGAATTGTGTCTTAAAAGAAACTTTCTAGTTTAATTATATCCCATTTGTCAACCATTGTGGAAGACAGTGTGGTGATTCCTCAAGGATCTAGAACTAGAAATACCATTTGACCCAGCAATCCCATTACTGGGTATATACCCAAAGGATTATAAATCATTCTACTATAAAGACACATGCACACATATGTTTACTGCAGCACCATTTACAACAGTAAAGACTTGGAACCAACCCAAATGCCCATCAATGATAGACTGGATAAAGAAAATGTGGCATATATATACCATGGGATACTATGCAGCCATAAAAAATAACGAGTTCATGTCCTTTGCAGGGACATAGATGAAGCTGGAAGCCATCATTCTCAGCAAACTAACAAAGGAGTAGAAAACCAAATACCACATGTTCTCCTTCGTAAGTGGGAGTTGAACAATGAGAATACATGGACACGGAGGGGAGCATCACATACCGGGGCCTGTCTGGAGGTAGGGGGCAAGGGGAGGAAGATCATTAGGACAAATATCTAATGCATGCGGGGCGTAAAATCTAGATGATGGGTTAATAGGTGTAGCAAACCACCATGGCACACGTATACCTATGTAACAAACCTGCATGTTCTGCACATGTATCCCAGAACTTTAAAATAAAATAAAATAAAATTTAGAAAAACCCTTCACGTAGAATAAAATGTAAATAGCGTCCCATGTCTTAGTACAATACTATAGTCCTGGCAGGTTTATTTTGAAAGAAAAACAGAGGGGGGTAACATTTTCTCTTCTGAGATTTGTTAAGGTAAAAGAGTGGTCTGCAGTTAGATGACATTAGTTAGGCTAACAGAATGTTTTGAACGTTTAAAATAAAATTGTTATCATTTGTCTTTAAGCCCTTTAGGTTTGATTTTTAAAACCATTTCTGTCTATTGTGTTCTATTAGACTTTTAAAAACAAGAAACATCTACTCTAAGGTAAATAATGATGAATAATTTTTAAAGTGGGAAATAAGCATTCCTCTGAGATGAGTCAATAACATACAGTGCCCCAGCCTCATTATACAATCTCTCTAAAGGTTTATTTACCATTTGATTAAGTGTAAAAGCCCTATGTTCTATGTAGAAGCCGAGCCAAATAGGTTGCTATTTACTCAGTCTAATTCCAGGGTTTCTCTCTCATTCCCTCTTTGGAGTCTCAGCTCCTCAATTGAGCTGACAAACCTACAAAATGCCGCATCTCCTGTGTCTGGAATTTTCATCACTGTTTTTTCTGGCCTGGCTTAGATAAGAGATTTGAAAGTGCATTAACTACAGAGGGACAATTTACAAGAGACATAGGTAGATATAGATAGTGGAGTGATACTTCTGAATTATTTTTTCCACAAAATTTATTTTCCCTCACATCCTGTTTTTCCTGGGTAGCTAATCTGTTTGATTATTGCCTCAAGGGTGAGATAAGATAGGGCAGAAAAGGGGTGAGGGGGCAAAAGAGTTCTGTTTATGACTGGTTTAAGGGCTGGGCACAGTGGCTCACACCTGTAATCCCAGCACTTTGGGAGGCCGAGGCAGGTGGATCACCTGAGGTCAGGAGTTCGAGACCAGCCTGGCCAACATGGTGAAATCCCGTTTCTACTAAAAATACAAAAAAGTTAGCCAGGCATGGTGGCACACGCCTGTAATCCCAGCTACTTAGGAGGCTGAGGCAGGAGAATCGCTTGAACCCAGGAGGTGGAGGTTGAGGTGAGCCAAGATCACTCCAATGCACTCAAGCCTGGGAGAGAGAGCAAGACTTCATCTCAAAAAATAAAAATAAATCAAAAACCCTAAAGCCCTTCAGAAAATAAAGAGCTCCCTAGACAGTCATAAAATGTTTGTAGGCAGGGGTATTGAGAATTGTAAAGGGTAGGGCTCCCAGTCAATCCTTCCCAAATCTTCTAACCTATGGTATTTTGGATGGAGGCTGTTGGGGTGGTGGGAAGGGATGGAGAGAATTAAAAAAAAAAAAAAAAAAAAAACAAGAATCTTGGAGATCAGAAGATGAGAGAGGGGAATGGGTCCTGTGTTCTCAGGTCCTAAGATCATTTTATTGAATCTGACAGTAGAATCCTATGCCCTGTTCCTTCAGAAGGCATCATGAAAAAGTGACAAGCTCCATAAGAAAGAAAGGCTACAGAGTGAGTTTACGTTGAACAATATCAAAACCCTTACAGATACTACTCCTGCCCTTCAATGGTCTGGAAGCAACAGGCTGATTCACACACCCCAAAGTATTGCACTGAAACAGAAGCAAAAATGAATCTCTCCATACAGCACGCTTGAATTAAGAGCCAAAGAAAAACCTGGAGGCTGGTCATCTGTTAGACTAGAGGATTCCTTAGTCACTGTCTTCTTATGCTAGGTAAGCTCCACAAAACTTAGTTGCAATTTGGGAAGAAACTTCCATGAGCTGAAATTAAACTTAGAAAAAAAAAAGTGTAGCTTTTGCATACCTTAATTACAGATTTTCATAGTACACAGCACTTCATCAAGTAAGCATCTACTTGATGGCCTCTCAGGCACAAGAATATGGGGAGGTGGGAGGAGATTCGAGAATTAGTATTTCATGTGCATTTGTAAGCACCAGCATCCGTGCTAAGTGCTTTACGTGTATTAAGTTCCTTATCCTAGAAATAAAATAATTAAAACCCAGTAGGAGGTAACTACTGTAATATCTGGTTTTATAAATGAAAAAATTGAGACTCACAGAAATAACATGGCCAACACTCCCCAGATGGTGATAGGATTCCAACGCAGGACCATCTCCCCTTCTGACGTGCTCAAATCTGGGCCACACCCCACACCTTGTCAAATTTTCATCCTTCATCTCTAGCACCTACCAGATTACTACCTAAGTTCATGAAGAACCCAGGCATCTGGTCTCGGTGTCTCTCTCTCCTATCCCATTTTACCATTATTCTGCTACAATCAGCAATTCACTGTCCTAACTAAACCAAGGCCATTATAGTTACCAACATCTTTACCCCTTCTGAAATCTTAAACTAAGGATCCCACTTACTTTTCATAACCTTCACTCTTTCCACCTTTTTCTCACTCTCCTACTTTTATTAAACCTACATCAGGAGCTCCTAAAAACTATCAATCTTTGCATCATCCTTCTTTATTATCCCAGGCTAGCCTCTCCTGCCCACACCACAAACTCATTATATCAATCACTTTAACGGTGCTGTAACAATGCTGTCAATTCTTCTCCTTCTCTTCTTCCACCCCACCCCTGCCAGTCCTAACCCAGAGGCAGCCTCCTATTTCCCAAGTATGAACTGCTAAGTGTTGCTAGAGAAAATCACCTGGCTCTGTGAATTGCTGCCACTATAAATCTATGACTTCATATCCCAATGGGACTCTCAAACACTGTCCAGCAGTGTTTATACTGGTCCTTATTCAGGTTCCTCTCACATTCTCCATGCAAACAATTTGTTGCCTCTTCAAGCTCTCCAATGACCCCCAATCCCTTCTCTCACAGAGGATTGAACCTCATACAGCACTGGAAAAGTGAGGCCACAAATAGCAAATATTGTCTCATTCCAGCAAACTACCCCTTCTTTTATCCTTACCTCCTATTCTCAGGGAGAGAACAGTATCTTTTTCCTCTGGTCAGCAAATCCTCAAATAACATCACTTCATTCAACATCATTTCAGTATAACACTGATGACGGAGAAAAAAAAAAGCAATTCTGGCCAGGGCCACTGCCTGTGTGGAATTTGCACATTCTCCCAATGTCTGCATGAGTTTTCTCTTGGTACTCCATTTTCCTCCCACAAACCAAAGCTGTGCCTGATAGGTTCATTAGCTTGTCTACCCGGTCCCTATCTAAGTGAGTGTGGGTGTGTGTGTGAGTGTGCCCTATGATGGAATAGCATCTCGGTCAAGGCTGATTCCCACCTTGCCCCTGAGCTGTTGGGAGAGGCTTTGGACACCCAGCAGTCACCCATGACTCAGAACTGGAATAAGCATGCCAGAAAATGAAAATAATGAATATAAATTATTATAAAATAAAAATTTGTAAAGTGAATGACAATCATACAAATGCACAAAAACAAAAATGGTAGGAAAGCACTCAGCGAGCAGCCCTACTTGTTAATGTTTTTGAACTACATGGTGGGAGAAGGGCTCCTTATAAACATTCATTCCTTCACTGAACTCACCACTATGACCACACTCATTCATTAACTGACCAAAACTTGAGTAAATAATTATCTTACTTGTTTTTATTAGTCTTTTATAAATGGATGTATAGATCATATTTACTTCAGTGTTTAATATTAGAAGTGTGTGGGGTCTTCCTCTAGGTTTGGTGGTGTTTTTATGAGCAGAAATATGATGTAAGAACTCTTATTTATATCAGTTAGCTGGTGGTAAAATTGGTTTTGTTATGCATCATTTTACTTAAGTCAGTTTCCAAGAAACTTTCAACAGTGTTGAGTGAAGACTTACTGCACATCGAAAACTGAATTTCTTCTCCTTTTCTAGAGTTTGCTCCATGAAATAAACTATTTAAAATTATATCCTCAACATGTTCTCCTCTGGTGCTTTCTTTTTTGCCTACAAAAGTTCTACATATTTTCATTCTAAAAACGTATACAATTGACCCCTGAACAAAGTAGGGGTTGGGGTACTCACCGGTGCAGTTAAAAATCCTCATGTAAGTTTTGCCTCCTCCAAAGTTTAACTACTAGTAGTCTAATGTTGAAAAGAAGGCTTACCAATAAGAGAAGCAGTCATAAAGATGAGGAAATGTATTTACTCCTCATCATAAAGGTCTTCATCTTTCTTGCCTTCGCATTGAGTAGACTGAGGAAGGGGCGGGATTGGTCTTGCTGTCTCAGAGGTGGCAGAAGTGAAAGAAAATCCATGTATAAGAGGACTTGCTGGTTCATACCCATATTGTTCAAGGGTCAACTGTGCATATGTGTGTACACACACAGAGAATATATTGTCCTTGCTGTAAGCTGTGTTCCATCTCTTTTCAAGCTTTGTGAAAGCATAGTCTGTGTTTGTTTTCTCCATGCTCTTAAATCTTTCTCTCTCGTTTCTGTATCTACTCCACTCCGTTGAAAATACCCTCCGTAAAATCATCATTGAACTCCTGTTGGTCAAATCCACTAACCTATTTTCAGTTCTATGTCTCTTGCAGCTATCAGCGCTGTCAAACTTGGTAATGTTACTTCTTCCTACTTTTAAAACTATTTTCCTCACCTGACATCTGGATCTCTTCTGATCACCAGGTCATTTCTCGCATCTTCTTAAATATTACCTTTTCTTCCCTTCTAGTTTCTGGCTGCAAATTAGAATTACCTGGGGTACTTTTTAAACAGCCTGAAGCTGTGGCCCCCATTTCACACCAATTAAATCTGATTATCTTGGAGGTGGAGCCCTGGCATCAGTTTTTTTTTTTTTTTTTAAAGTTCTCAAGGTGATTCTTTTAAAGTTCTCAAGGTGATTTTCATGAACAACTAAGGATTGGAGGCCCACAGGTTTTCCAGAAGCCAGTGATTCTTATATACACAAGCATGACTTAGAAGAGTCCTTAAATGCAAATTCTTAAGGCCTGCCTGCCAGCAATTCAAATTCAGTAGGACTTAAATGGTGTGATGGTTAATATTGAGTGTCAGCTTGATCGGATTGAAGGATGCAAAATATTGTCCCTGGGTGTGTCTGTGAGGGTGTTGCCAAAGGAGATTAACATTTGAGTCAGTGGACTGAGAGAGGCTGACCCATGTTTAATCTGGAATGGACACCATTTAATCAGCTGCCAGCACAGCTAGGATAAAAGCACGCAGAAGCACATGGAAGGACTAGGCTGGCTCTGTCTTCGGGCCTCCATCTTTTTCCTGTTCTGGATGCTTTCTGCCCTCAAACATTGGACTCCCAGTTCTTCAGCTTATGGACTATTGGACTTATACCAGTGGTTTGCCAGGGGCTCTCAGGCTTTTGGCTATAGACTGAAGGCTGCACTGTTGGCTTCCCTACTTTTGAGGTTTTGGGACTTGGACTGGCTTCCCTGCTCCTCAGCTTGCAGACAGCCTGTTGTGACACTTCACCTTGTGATCGTGCAAGTCAGTACTTCTTAATAAACTGCCTTTCACATACATACATCTATCCTATTAGTCCTGTCCCTCTAGAGAACCCTAATACAAATAGAGTTCATGAATTTATGTTTTCAACAAGAGCTCCAGATGATGCTCATAAAATATTCAAGGGGCCCTCCTTGAGAAACATTAGGAATTTACATCTATTCCCTTCCATTGAAGATGCCTTCTAACCTGCCTTCTAAGCTTCTCTACCTGGATGTCACAGTCACATTAATCTTAACATCTCTGAAATAAAATGTATTCCCCACTCCTCGCCATTCCTTCCCCAAATGCCATTGCTTATATTATGATTCTGTTCACTGCTAATGGCATCAATATATACTCTGTCTCAAGGCAGAAATCTTTGAGCCAACGTATTTTCTTTTTTCCAATTCTTCACAGCATATTGACCAGTACAACTCAGATTGTACATAAGAAATAGCCCCAAATCTCTCCTTCCTCCCTACATTGTTCACATATTTGCTTAAATAATTGCTACTATCTCATACACATTTTGTCTGCCTCAATTATCTCCACATCCCTGCCAGGATGAACTTTCCATTAATAAAATGCATGCCAGATAATAATGACTAACATTCAGTTCAGTGTCTCGTATATGCTAGACACTGCTAAGAATTATGCCTGTTTAACTCATTTACTCCTCACATCAGCACTTTGCCATAGGTGCCATTATTATCTCCATTGTACAGATGAAAGACAGATGATAAGAAACCTGCTCAAGTTTCCATAGTTAATAAGCAGCAGAGCCAGGATTCAGGCCCAGGCACATGTGCTCTTAATCACTCCCCTATACTGATATCTGATTACATTGTTTTCCATCTTTAAGATCTTGGCTTGTTCTACATTGCCTATAGAATAAAACAGACACTTTAGCATGACATACAAAGCCGTTCAGATTATGTCTACCTCCCAAACTCTTCAACCATATCTCCTGCCCTGTCCCCTCTATGCTCTGCTCTTAGATACACAATTTTCCTCCCCACCAAGACCTCTCATGGCTTCACCCTTTGCTATGTCTGCTCTGCCCACCTTGCATTTCTGTTCCTTCCTCCCACCCTAAATCTGACCAAGTGATGCCTAATCATCCTTTTAAAAATAATTTCAAATATTGCTAATTTTGTAAAAATGTTGCAGATGCTTTCTGTAAATAGCTGCCAGTTTACTTCATATCAGCTCTCCTTGAACTTCTCAATTGCATCTTACTCATTGTAGTAGCGCCATTTTCCTGGAATAGTGACTGTATTCGTTTCCTAGGGGTGTTCGGACAAATTACCGTTAACTTGGAGCAACAGAAGTTTATCTCTCACAGTTCTGGAAGCAAGAAGTCTGCACTCAAGGTGTCAGTGGGGCCATACTTCCTCCAAGGATTCTGGGGGAAATCCTTCTACACCTTTTCCAGTGTCCAGTGGTTCCTGGTGCTCTTGTCTTTTGTACGTCTAACTTCAATCTCTGCCTTTGTCTTCACATAGCCACCTTCTGTATGTTTCACTGTGTCCTCTTCTCTTCTAATAAGGACGCCAGTCCTTGGATTTAGGGCCCACCATCCATCCTGGATGATGTCATCTTGAACTTCCCAAATGAATTACATCTGCAAAGAACCTATTTTCAACTAAGGTCACATTTTGAGGTTGCAGATGGACATGAATTCTGGGGGACACAATAATCAACCCACTAAAGTGTCTAATAAGAAATAGTCAACAAATGATTATTGATTATTTGGTAGGTAGAATGAATGAATAAATAACAGAATGAACAAAAGGATTTATGTCCATAATGTATAAAAGTGGTTTCACTCAATAATAAGACAAAGAATCCAAGTTTTTAAATGGACTAAAGAGCTCAACGAACATTTCAACAGAGGAAATATGCAGAAGGCAAACACAAACATGAAAAGATGTTACAACATTAGCCATTAAGAAAATACAAAATAGGGGCCTGGCGCAGTGGCTCACGCCTGTAATCCCAGCACTTTGGGAGGCCGAGGCGGGCAGATCACGAGGTCAGGAGATTGAAACCCATCCTGGCTAACACAGTGAAACCCTGTCTCTACTAAAAATACAAATAATTAGCCAGGCGTGGTGGCGGGCGCCTGTAGTCTCAGCTACTCAGGAGGCTGAGGCAGGAGAATGGCGTGAACCCAGGAGGCGGAGCTTGCAGTGGGCCGAGATAGCGCCACTGCACTCCAGCCTGGGCAACAGAGCGAGACTCCGTCTCAAAAAAAAAAAAAAAAAAAAAAAAAAAGAAAAGAAAAAAAAGAAAGAAGAAAATACAAAATAAAACCACAACAAGATAACGCTATACACATATAAGAATGGCTAAATGTGAAAAGATAGATAATAGGAAGTGCTGATGATATGGAGTAACTGAAATGTACACAAAATAGTACAGCCATTTTTGGAAAACAATTTGGCAGCTTCTGATAAAGTTAAGCACACACCGCACAACTTAATCCCACTACTAGGTATTTACTCAAAAAACATAAAGACATGTCACACAAAGACCTATACTCAAATGTTAATAGCAACTTTAGTCATAGTAACCCAGAACTGGAAATGTCCATCAAATGGTGAATGGATAAATATATTCTGGCACCTCCGTAGAATCGAAAATGACTCAGCAACGGAAAGGTGGAAACTACTAATACACACAACATGGACGAATCCAAAAAACATACACTAAGTGAAAAAAATCCAGAAACAAAGAACCAAAACTGTATTATTTTATTATGGAAAAGGCAAAACCGTAAACACGGAAATAAATTTGATTACCAGGGGCTGTGTGAGAGAGGAGGGGACTGACTGTACAAAATATTCCTACAATGCCAAGGGGCATGAGGGAACCTTTTGGGGTTGTAGAAATATTTTCATCTACATCCTGATTGAGATATGATTACATGATTGTGTACATTTGGGAAAATGCATTGAACTGTCCATTCAAAATTCATTGAACTGTCCAGTAAATTTTACTATATGTTAATTATAACTCAAAAACCTGGCTCAAAACAATAAATAAATATAAGTAAGTATATAAATGAAAAGACAACTTAGTGGCTAAATGTTGGATTCAAATTCTACCTCTTGCAATTAATAGCTACATAACCCTGAGCGAAGTTGCCAAGCCTTTGTTTCTTTATGCATAAAACTGGAATAATAGTAATAGCAATATGGACTGCATAGAGTTGCTGGGAAAACTAAAGGAGACAATGCATGTAAAAGTGCTTAGTGCAGTGGCTGGCACATAGTAGGTGCTTATTAAATTAGCTATTATTACTAAGCATATGCATCATAAATGAAGTATAAAATCATGGAGGAGGAATGGGAATAAAAAAGATTTGAAAGAAAAATCAGAGTTTTGGCTCTGGACTACACTGATTATCAGGGTTCTAGCAAAGTAGGTGTTACACTTACCTTCACTCTTTCTCATCCTGCAATAAAGCAAATCTCTTCTCAGCAACTCACTAACTGTCTGAAATTGATCTTCTACCAACTCTGTGACATAAACATTGCTTCCTCTGAGGCTGTTTCTTGACCTTGTAGCCATCTTGACTGGCCATCTCATCTCTTCCAGCTGAAGCCCCTGCTGTTATTCAATTAAGCCTGGATACCAGAACAGAGGCTCCCGGACAGAGAGTCCCCATCTCAGATCTCCTGTGGGCACAGCACACAGCTCACACAGGCAGAGCAGAGTGACTAACAGTTGGATTAGAACTTTCTGGTTCACCCTGCACCGCAGGCAAAAAACAATGTTCCTTTGGGTTTGCACTGTGTCTGGATAGAATGAGTCATTTAGTCCCATGAGGTACATAACATCACATTTTAAATGGAACTCATTAAATACATTCATAAATGCAATTAAGATATTTCAGTAACATCACAAAGCCTTTATGCAACTCGTAAAAAAATACCATTTTACTCATTACCAATGTTCAAACACAGCTCTGAAATAACACATTTGTGCTTGGCCTATTGATTAAAGAAATATGACAGGTCACCACCAAATTTTGGCCTGTGACCATCTTCTGAACATTGTAGATTATGTTTTAATATGAGATTTGTGAGCCAATCTCGATAATTAGCATTCTATCTTCTGGAATCATTGACAAATTTAGGGAGCAGAACAGGATGATATGTATAGCGGTGTGCTCACATGTCTAAAATAAAACAACCAGGAAGGAATCTGAGTGATTGTAAAAACTGTTTTCTAAAAACATACAAATTATTTCTAAGTATGTACATATATGCCAATGTTTGTATAAATTCACTGTCTCTTCTCACATATACGAGCAGGAGGATTTCCTTCTCTATGTTTCCACGGCATTTCCAAAATTCCTTTAGGATCACCTTACGGTGAGTCCATGCAAGGCTTCGCCCACGCACCCTGTGAGACAATGAACTTTAGAGGAGAGGACTGTATAGGTTAGTTAGAGGTCAGGCTTTGAAGTCCAACAGCCCTGAGTTCTGATCTTAGTTCTACCATTTACTGGATGTGGATCCTTGAGCAAATTACTGAACCTTTCTTCCATCGGAATTATTGGGAGAATCAACAAAAAAATATAAGTGCCCAATGTAAATGGTGATTACAGATGACATCATTGAAATAGTGGGCATTTAATCCTGTAAATGACTCTGTTTACTCTGTTTTCCTCTTTGCCTTGGTCTCTGGGAAGCTTACAGACCAATTTTTCTGACTGTCTTGGTAACTGCAACTTCATGGGCCCAGATGATATACATTTCTCAGTGCAACTTTACCCCTGGTTTTTATTTATTATTTTACTACCCATATATTCAACTGTCTTGGTTATTTACTTCTACTCTTGTAAAGGGATGTGTGTGTGTGTGTGTGTGTGTGTGTGTGTGTGTGTGTGTGTGTGCATGTGTTTCACTTCAAATATTCTGTGGAGTAAACTGAGTACAAGTATGTAAGTTAATTAATAATTTAAAAATTCTAGCTGGTATAAATCAATAATTATACATATCTAATTATGTCACATTACTCTTCAAGAAACATCTTATTCACTGTTGTATTCATAGTTCCTATCACAGTTTCTAAAACATAGAAGGCAATCAGTGGTTGTTCAATGGAAGAATATATTTTTCACTGTATTATGTACTCTTTGCCTTTATCAGCAAAGAACTTCAATTTTTAGAAGAGGAGAAAAATGGGAGGACCTTTATCTAAAACTATGAATGTCTGTAGTGTTCACATTAAGGCTAAGTTAGGGTTAAGTAAGCCAAGCTTTCTCAGGGTTCTACAATAAAGGAAACCTTTATTATAACACAATACTCTACCATACAAAGCTCTTTCCCTGTGTATTTTGGTATATTAACTCAAGTTTATAGATAGGGTAAAAAATACTTTGCCTTGAAAGATAACAGTAAAACTATCTTTTTAATTAACCTCAGAAAGTAAATAATGAATGAAAATAGATGATAGTTATACCAAAGGAAACTGGACATTTAGTTCTCATTTCATAAATGAACTCAAAATTCAACTAACACTTTTAATAGAATCTAAATCGCTGTCATTTGTCTCGGGAAGGGATAATAAATTAATGGTGTAAGCAGCAACCAGATTTATATATACATTAATGTCCTAATTTATAAAAAACAATTTGTATGGTAAGGGAAATAAAAGTGCCATACATTTCTTAATTTGTTTCCATGATCTCATTTACCTTATGAGTATTTGTTATTATTTGCTAAATTAATTGATTTCCCTTTTGCCACACTATCCCTGATTTTCTAGAAGGGGCAGCAGTTGCTTTCTAGGGCCTGAAAGACATAGTGAGCCAGTGCTGACTGAAACACTGACTAATGACTTAGTGCCAGTAAGTGCTTGGATTTCCCCTCAAAGATCTGTCAAATGAGCTAGAGAACTGCAAAAAAGCAGCCCCTGCTATTCTCAGCATAGACTGACAATTTGTGCTAAATTGTTTCCAATTTGGGGATCTGGACAAATGCCCACTTGAGACTGTGTTTGACTCACCTGGTTACTCTGAGTAGCTGTTAAATCCCAAAAGGGAAATAGTTTTCAAAAAAGGAAGGAAACTTGAAATTTTCTAATCTCTAAGGATTGATGTGTTTTGCCCCCCGCCCAACCCCTGAATTCTACTCCTCCTTCCTCCTTTTCTTTGGAAAATAATCTGTGCCCTAACTTAAGTATGTTTACTTTTTTCTCCAGGTTTGGGCCTGATTTTAACAGAATACCTGTGTCATTACTATTACTTTGAAAGTGAGGATGTGGGGCAAAGTTTTCACCTGGTATTACAGATAAAGTACAGATAAAGAAAATGAAGCAGCCTTCTGAAAATTATCACAAAGCACCATTGTATCCTAAATATTCATTAAGCCGAGTTGTATGGCACAGTCCCATTAAATGAGCAACCAAAGAAAAGTGTTAGAGCATTATAATAAATGAAAATTGGAAACTGACCAAAAAAAGAGTTTACATTCAGTAACTCCAGTAGATGACATTTCTCAGAACGTCCTAATGAACAAACAAGAAATAGCCGGTCCTACTTCTTCCTGGTCCTCTCACCTGGTTGTTGTTTTGTAATCTCCCTTTCAGTGCATTTTTTAGCTCCTTTTTAGATCCTTCTGTTTGATGATCCTCAAAATTCCACCCTCACATTTTTTTCTCAGATATCATCTATAGTGTAAGGGCGCCTGAGGGTCTATCCTGAATTCTCATTTTTCTTGTGACATCTAGACCTGCGTGTCTAACAACCTATAGAACATCTCTACCTAAAACCTGTTCAGGTTCCTCACAAGCCACTTGTCTGAATCAATTGCTCAGCCAGGCATTCTCAACTGTCCACCCACTATATCTAATGAGTCAACAGTATTTATTGATTCCGCTTTATATGTAGCTCTCTCAGTACTATATTTACCTTAAACAAAATTCTCTTTAGAAATTCATCAGCAGACAATACATAGCTACTTCAAGGACCTCCCTGACCCCAGTCTCTCCATCAACCAGCCCACAAACTCTTCCATAAAAGCTATATATCTTATGTCACTGTCCTGCTTAAAAGTCTTCATTGACCTCTCCCTCTCTATAACAATAAATTAGTGGCTTCATTGTCATCATTTCATCCATCTATTTATTCATTTATTTATCCATTCATTTACTCAACAAATAGTCAAACCGTCCTAAAAACCAGGTACTCTTTGTCTTGGGGAGACAATAGGGAGTAAAATACAAGTCCATGCCTTCCCTGAGCCCTGGCCCTTATCACACCTTCTAGCCTCAACCCCATCCTCTTTCCCTACTTCACATCCACCCTATGCTCCATTCACACCACACTTCCCAGAGTTTCCTAAATATGCTGTGTGTGTTGTGCTTCCATATTGTTCACACATCCTAGGCTCTCTATTTTAACATCATCTGCTCTTTTTTCTCTCTCTGAATTGTGAATTCCTAATCATATATAAATACCAAAGTCAGATGTCTCCTCTTCCAAGAAAGATTTCTTGGCTCTCAGAGAGGGTAGACTACTCTGTTACAGCTACCCATAGGGTTTTATTCCTACAATGGACTTCCTTCAATTAATAAACTTTCATTCAACTTCTATGACATAGCCAACAGCTAAGTGCTAGATGATGAATTGTAGTTTTCTCCTTATTTATTCTTTTTTTATAATTCCTGGCACTTTACACAATGGCCACCAAGCATTAAACATATGTCAGGTAACATTTTTTTTCTAGGTCCACTTTGTAAATATAAAAAAGTAGTGTGGTCAAAGGAATTGCCTTGTTCTGACAGCAGAGGCAAGACAAATTAATCTAAAATAAACCCTACTCTTATCTCTTCTGGATAAGGGAGGAAGAAACTTTGCCTTTTGACCATTTCAACTATTGTTATTATTATTACCCAGTTAGAAGGTGAATAAATGACCTAAATGGGAAACCTGATGTAGGTGGACATATTGGTTTCAGAACTAGAAGGCAGGGCATTTTTCTCATATGTGCAGCCTTGATGTGTTCTAGGAAAATAGTGAGCTTTCACATAATTTACTCCAAGCAGTTAAAAGTTTTGTGAGCACTTCTCTAATTACACTTTAAGAGGTAAGTATACAAAATGACCCCTTTTGACCATATCACCAGTAGCTGTCTTATTCTTAACCTGCCACTTCTTAAAAGAACATGAATTCTTACCAATGGCTACTTTTTTTTTTAATTGTATTTTATTTTATTTTATTTATTTATTTATTTATTTATTATTATTGTACTTTAGGTTTTAGGGTACATGTGCGCAATGTGCAATGGCTACTTTTCATATAGTTTAGAGTATATGTCTTCGTGGTCTCCTAGTGTAACTCAGGAAACTAACAGGGTATAGCATCTTCTCCTACCCAGTTTCTCCTTTTCTCCCCACCCCCACCCCCCAAATCCCTTCCCAAGACACCAATGTAAACGCTGACTGATAACATTCTGTGTTCTTCACCAGTACCTGGTCTATTATAATCTAAAACTGGGCTTCTCACTGCCTTTAGAAATCCCATGAGCATCTATTGCCGCATCACTCAAATACTCACAGCCAGGGATTCTGAAGCACAGGAGTAGAGGAGCAGGAAGAGGCTCTCAGGGGGCATTTGTTTCACGCAGAGCCATGGAGCCAAAGTCTTCCTGGCTGCTTTTCATATACAGGTTCATTCTTTGTTTAAAAGATATGGCATAAGGCTTAGTGTGTATACAAGAACTCCAGCTGTTGGATTGTACAGAAAGGGGGAAGGTATTCTGTCAACATTTGAGATTTCCTTTTAAAATGTGACCAGACATTCATATACATGTGCAGACTTTCATTGTAATCAGAAACATGCAAATTGCATATTCATCTGGATAGACATAGGGCAGGCACTGTTCATAGAGATACGGCTGCACATTATAGGCACAATTCGGGTGAAAGGAAATCGTTTTTTTTGTTTGTTTGTTTTTGTTTTTGTTTTTTTTTAAAGTCCTGGAGGTAAAAGGAAACAAGTGTTATAGAAACAAATACAATTTGTGACGAGGACTCCTAAAGAATGGATTTTGTTTCTGGTTGCCTAGTCCAAGGCTAATCAATCAAATTTCTGGTGATTTTTTTTTTAAAAATTGGCACAAATGCCACCATGAAGTACCATACAACTATGTGTCCTAAATATTTCTGTTTGCCGCATTGGGACGGGTTTCCTAACAAACTTTCAGTTGATTGCAAATGAGTCATATTTCCATGCTGGCTTATTTTTAATGTCAAATTCCAATGTAGTCAGGACCATTTTTGCAGAAGAATATGCTGCATGTCACTCTAGAATAGTTTTGTCAAACTCATCAGTAGCATGCTATATACCTATAACGTTTAATGATGAAATAAAATGAATTTATTTAAATATATTTTGTACCTCATTATATAATAAAAGAAATGGTATTTTCATTATAAGTGTCTCCTAGTCAGTGATTATCTCTTTAATACCCTGTGAAGCATCAAATGTAAACATAGTCAGTTGTAATCCTTTTAAGTAATGTTGACATTACTTAACATTCCAACTCCATTCCTACTTCTGAGTCACAAAGAATGGTGATGGAATAATTTAACTTAGTTTGATCTCAAGTATGCAAGATAACTCTTCTATTTTTACACCACATCACATGGCATATTTGAAAAATTATGGCTATAACATAAACAACCTTTTTTTTCCACCTTTATAGAACTCACCACCTTTTATGGTTGGTATCTAGTAGTCATCTTCAAAGATAGGCTACAAACTCAGTAAAAGTGAAGACTGTTATCTACTTTGTTCACTGCCATATCTCACCTACCCAGAATAATAATAGCATAAGGAATTATATGGGCACTTCAATAAATATTTGAAAAATAAATAAGCCAAAAAGAAGCAATGTGTATATTGTTTGGATATTTGAGCCTCAATTTACAAATTCTTATTTATTAAAATGCTAAAAATTCAGTAAATTATGGAATTCAACATTAAGTTGCTAACAAAAATAAATGTGCATAATTAAATAAAAATTTAAATGGAAGGAAATAATATAGCCCAAGTAGAGAGATAGATAGAGATTGAATTCACTGCCATGAGCAGCCAGACAACATAGCTGAAGCAGGACTTTTATCGGACAGAAAAGCAGAACTCCAAACATTTCTTCAAACAACACAAACTGCACCACATTTCTCCATCATTTGTCTTTAAAAGGAAAGGAAGGGAAATAAAAGAAATGCAATTAAATAGATGTGGTTAGGTGATACTGACAGGACACCCGCCCCCCGCCCGCCAGCACAGTCCATTTCTCTGTTTACTTCCACCCTCTCCCATTTCAGGAGCATGTAGAGCTAGGGACCTAGTTACATTGGGATCACTGGACAAAACCATTGTCACCTTGACTGTCACATCAAAGTGCTTAATCCATGTGTAAACACTTTTCCTACAAGGAAAGATTTGTAAGCATGTGGAAGCATACAGAACCAATTGTATATTGTACTCTGCCCATCTCTAAACCCCAAACTAGAAAAAATAAGATCCTCCTCCAGGGAGGGGAGAGGAGCAGAGTTGAAAGGGCTGAATGAATCCCCAGTAAGTTTGATTACCTGTGAATAGGAAGGTTTTAAGGTCAATAGGAACCCAATCAAGTAAATGAGATCCTATGCTGAAAGGTAACAGCAGCAGAAGTCGAGGGTATTAAATAGGAGCAGGTTTGGGTAGAGAAAACAGGAGACACTGTCCACCCCCAACTCACCAATGTCCACTCCTGCAAATCTCCCAAAGCGCAGGAAGCACAAGATACTATCCCCAACTTTCCTATGCCCCCAAAAGAATTATGTAAATGCTGATGGTTGGCCAATGTCAAAAGAAAGGGCCTTGAGTTCAAGACAAGGAAGCTAGAAGACCAGAGATGATGCAGAACTGTGGCTACCTCAGCAGATGGCATCATGACTAGGCTTCTCCATGATGGCATGAGCCGCAGGCATTAAACACTACTTGTGGGAGTAGAATAAAGAAGGGAAATTTTTAAATTAACCAAGTTAAAGTCTAAAATGACTGAGAAAACCCAGAACTGACTAAAACACTTTCTGCCATTGGGAGGAATGGGAGCTCAATATGGCATTAGATAAAAAGTTTTACAGTATGACCAGACAGCAGTCAAATCTTTTGTAACTACGTTTGGCAAACTACATGCTGGGGATGACAAGCATAAGTGTAACTAAGCAATCTTTAAAGTGTCATGAATACCTGAGAAGCGATAAATACAAGTTTAATGCATTTTCTCTAAATTGGAGACAGCTTAAATAAAAGAGGTGGCAGAATATATTGTAGACACAGATGTGACCAGTAATTTCCTTGAAAATATAGTTTAAAACCATCATTAATATTTTATATCAAATGAAAATATTCTATTACTATTTAAATTTTGCTGTTCCTAATAATACGGTCACCCAGAGAGGAGATGAGATTGTTGACCCACTGTATTAGGACATGTATTTTAAATTTCTACACACTGAGTCATTCCCTTACTTTACCAAAAAATATTTGCTCAGGAGCTGGGCCAATGATTAAAGAGTATGGGATAGTTAGAGAAAATGTCAAACATACTGACTCATCAGAAGATGTATATATATGGTATGAGTGTAATTACTATTATCATGATCACTATTATGTTGTTTAAGAGGCAGAATAGTATACTGGTTATGAACATGGACCCTGGAGTCAAATTTCAGCTCATTCATTTACTAGCTGTGTGACTCAGCAGCAAATTGCTTAACCTCTCAGTTTACCCTCTTATGCAATGGGTATATGCACTGCACCAACTACTGAGGGATGTAAGGAGGATTAGATGAGGTATAATATAACAAAGCACTTGAAACAGAGTCTGGCACGTAATAGATTCTACTAAGGTGTTTACATACACATATGTTATTATGAGTAGCAAGTTTGGTGCTATCCAAACTTAACATGGTATCCAAAATTTTAAAAACCATATCTATGTATACTAACTTATTTTAATCTTCATAACAGCCCTGGGAAGTAGGTGATATTGATCACCATTGTTAAGAAAGAATACTAAAGTTTGGAGAGATTAAGCGATCTCTCTCATAAATTAGAGAGTGGAGATTTGAACCTGGGGCTCTTGGATCCAAATCAAGTGCTCTTGCCACAATGTTTGCATTCTCAACTATACTTGACATGGATCATTCTCCTTTTAGGAAGCTATAACTAAACCACTCTATCCAGAGGCAGCTAATATATAAAGAGTCTGGGCCGAGCGCCGTGGCTCATGCCTGTAATCCCAGCACTTTGGGAGGCCAAGGCAGGTAGATCACCAGGTCAGGAGATAGAGACCATCCTGGCTAACACGGTGAAACCCCCGTCTCTACTAAAAATACAAAAAAATTAGCCAGACATGGTGGCGGGCGCCTGTAGTCCCAGCTACTTGGGAGGCTGAGGCAGGAGAATGGCATGAACCCGGGAGGCAGAGCTTGCAGTGAGCCGAGATCGCGCCACTGCACTCTAGCCTGGGCGACAGAGCAAGACTCCGTTTCAAAAAAAAAAAAGAGTCTGATTCACTGATGACATTGGCTGGGTGCACAGGAAGAAGTGTTGGGTGCCCTGGGTCACCGATGAAAGAAACTAGCCTGTAGGACTGATACATCCAAGTCAGCAGGGCCGCCTAAGGAGGCTACACCTAGGGGAGAGTGTACCGTGCACAGAGCAACCCCACTTCTGTGGATTGAAAGGCTGAACAAAGAGACACTTTGGTAGTCTTGGCATGAAAAGATCTCTCCACTCATTGTAAGTGGTGTTGGATAAAATTTACAATGACTTTATGTTTCTTGTAATAATTGGAAATAACAGGACATCTGGATGTATTTACATCAATAATGGAAGACAATATTTGAAATAGAAACTTTCCAGAGAATTTATAATCTATGGTCATGGAAGGGACTTTTGGTTACTATGGTGTGCATAATTCAGGACATTGCATGTCAATTGACATTTTTCCCTGTTTTGAAAAAGTGTAGTTTGAGTGATTATGTATCAAAAGTTTGGCTGCTTAAGATGTGCTTGCCTTAACTTGTTTGGTTACCCACTTGCTCTCTCTTGGTCTTTCTCTCTGCCTGTAGTTTTTTCTCTGTCTTGTTTCAGAAGACTTAATAGGAAGGTTCACTGAGCCTTCTATTTTATGAATGTCTCAGGTAACAGCTGGACCAAAACAAGAAGCTAAGCATTTAGGTACTTGTTACACTTGAAAAAACAAAACACCAAGCATAATAAACTGATCAAGTGAGAGTAAATAACAGCATTTCAAATGTTGTCCTAAGAAATGCCCGAGGTTGTAAATCTGCCAGCTTCAAAGCAATATGGAGGCCAATATTTGTAGAGATTATGCTGGAAAGTAATGGAAGTAATCCTTACAATTAGATAATAAAGCCTTTTCATATTAACATAAATGATATTTAAAAACTGAAACATTAAGCCATAGTAAGCATAAGCTCTAATATTAATGGGGCACATAAACAGAAAAAATGGTTTTGTGCTATTTAATCTCAAAAATGGTTTAATGACCCTTATCTGATTATAAAAACAGCACAAGCAACTGTATTAGATAAACAGGACATTAAAAATACTGCTAACTGGTAAGCAGCTTGAAAATATCTAAATTAATGTATTTTTAAATCAAATTTAATAGTCACTGAAGGAATATTAAGAGATGTCCTGGATATGACTATGACATTGGCAAACATGAACATGTATAAAGAAAGTTAAAGAAACATACAGAAAAAAAACAGCTAGGAAAACAATTCACAAGGTGAAAATTAAGAATTTGGTTCATTTAGTTAAGTCTCGGTTTCAGCAACCTTAGTTGCATCAATCCCCAGACCTATAAAAGTGGTGAATAATATAGTATGCTTATAACATATAATTACACCATTCTTATACTATAAATCATGGCCAAATGCTTTTCACTGGAATTTGGTTAATTTTACGTTAGAAGTCAACTCTTCCACTGGACTAGAGAGAGCTTATTCAGCCTTCTGTAACACACATACTTGAAGCTACCACCCCTCTTTTCCACCATTCACCTTAACAGTAAGAGTCATGAACACTAATAATGATCATCTTGATTCCTTCAATATTTAAGTGCTGATGGTATGTATTTGGGGGATGACTCCTTCTACCCCTTCTAAGTGCTCATTCATCTGTCCTTCTCCTTTCTTGAAGTGGTCAAATAATGGAGAAGCATTTCACTCTCCAGTCAATTTACTAGGTGTGATCTTCCTAGGCATCAGCCCCCAAACTTGTAAAATGGACTCCCTCTCACAGCTGGTTGTATGATGAGAGACATAATCATGTTCCTAGTAAAGCCAGCAAGCTCAATAAATACTACCTGCTGTTATACTTCTCACACCATGCCTCTAGTTCGTAGGCCTTACCAACTTCCTCCAAACCAAAGGTTCAAGCCATCACCGATGGCCATCTGAGAACCCCCTAATCTGGGTCATAGTTTGTCAAATTGCTTTTCTGGCACCATAATATTGAATCTTAAATTTGCATGCTAAATCAATTGTGCTTAAAAATGCAAAAGAGAACACAGGTAGTCCCAAAGAACCAAGTATTGTAAAACATTTATCTCCATCCAAATTGAAAAATTAGAATCACTAGACAGTCTCATTGCCATAACACCGATACCTTAGAGTAAAAAGAGAGACCTGACTGATGTTAGTTGGTTGGAATTTGTGCCAACCCCAGCAGCCATTACATTGTTAGGTGTTACAATTTTAGTCCAGTTCTGAGGGAGGATACCACTGGGAGAAGCGTGTCGCGGTTGCAAAGGGATCTGGAGTTAAAATGGGTCAATAATCTCTCTTCCCATCATTCAATGACATGATGTTTAGATATATTTTCCCCTGCTGTTTACCTCACAAAAACACACAGTTTTTTCTCTCCCCATTTATCATGGTCTAACCTTTCGAACTGTAATTTGGAGAAACAGATGGAAAATAACCTCTGTTAATAAAATCTTGTTGCTTTGTTGTGTTTTCTTTTCTCCAGGGAACTGAATGTTTTCTTATGGGTTCCCAAATAAGATGGTCTTCTTTACGAATCCATTTTCCAACTGGGAAATAGAAATGAAGCCTAAAAGAAAGAGCGAGGGAATTAAAATAGTCTAAAAGGTAATTCATTACTAACACCCAGTCTTGCCATCACTTTTCTGAGTGCTGGAAACTTCTCCACTTTTTCCTGAAATAACTCAAATTGAATGGTGTTGGAGTAGCCTGTGGCGTTTATGAAAGCCGGGACTGTTGTATGTGATTACTCTTCCTTTTTGTTAGGAGCTCCTTAGTACCTAATCATCCACATGAATGTTTGTTAACAGGTACAATGCCATTGAGCATTTACCTTATTGCCCGTACAGTCTTGAAACAATTATGTGTGAAGGTATTAAAAGAGTATAAGTTGAAATGGAGAATGCTGTGGGAGGCCAGTTAACAATTCAATCATCTAACTATTCCTACAACTACACTGTGAAGTTATTTACCATAAATACCGCAGCCTATGATTTCCAACTCTGAATTCTGTCAACCCAGTTTTATGTTTTCCTCATTCTCAGGAAACACTCCATCACGTGAATTTAGCTGTTTCCTTTATTCTTGTTCAAATTCTCTTTTAAATACGCAGATTATAAAGAAATAGCATTATTTTTCAAATCAACACTGTTCCTCATATTGATATACATTGTTCCCTATATTGGCAAAAGAGGAGGGCATCAGACTGTTAAGCAAACAATAATTGGTTGCAGCACTCAGAAAAATAGAAACGACTGTTCTATTAAACAGACGGGGTGATTGGAGCCTTTCTTCCTTAACTGACAATTACAGATACAGTGCATCAAGAGGGTTCATAATAAATATCAGTGCTCGCTTGACCTACCAAATATATTTGTTTGGGAAAATATAAATGGCAAATTGTCCTTCAGATTAATAGCTACCTTACTGGTAAAGTACAAATCACTTTTAACAGTCACATTACTTTAGTAAAGAGAAGCTTGCTAACTGCTCTTTAATTAAGTACACTTAATGACCTTAAGGGGATTAGTAGTCTTGTCTGATAATCAATAAGCATGGCAAGATTGCTGCCTCATAAACTGGGGTGGAAGAACCAAATTAATCTGTAAAGATTAGTCTCCTCTAGTTTTTTTTTCTTATAGTTTGATTCCATCCAACGCTTAGGAAACTCATAATCCCAGTCAAGAAGAACATACCAGTAATTCATTTGTTCTGAAGGCATGCATTTATTTTAGCAAACATGGTTTTAAAACTGGTGCCAAAAAGCCAAATGACAAATGATAGATACTTTCCTGCAAATTATTGAAAAGTGCTCAAATAAAATTATCTGCTGCCCCATTGATAGGTGATTGGTTAATGGAGTATAACTAGCTGTGCCACTGTGAGGCTCAGTTTCTTCATTTGTAAAATGAAAGAGGAAACTTCTTAGGTCCTTTGAAGCTTCTACATTTTATATTTTAAATAGAAAATAATTTATATTTCTTTTATGAATTATCCATTTTTTAGCAGCAGGTCAGCCTTGCGCAGTCAGACGCTGATGGGCTATCTCTCATCTTCATTTGTCCCTACACATTCAGCAAAAGCAAGTGTTGTGGGCCAATAAAGAATATTTGAAATGCATTATCAAAGGAAAACAAAACAAATAAATTCAAAACGTGTGAATCATTTGAGGCAGCATGGTGCAATGGGGATAGAAGGAAAGGGAGGATGAGGTAAAATTTGGGGATAATGGCTTTGAAGCCAGAAATACTTTGTTCAATACAAAAGATGTCAACACAACTTCTATTAACTAGCTGCACAACCTTAAAGAAATTGCTTTGTTCTTCTCAACTTCAGTATCCTTGTAGAATGAGGATTATCATCAGAATTACAGTACATAAATGTGCTAAGTAATATCACAATACTTCTCATAGCAGATATTTGCCTAGCAGATCGGCAATCGCCTTTTCACTTCCCATTCTCTGATGTTTCTGGGTGATCAATAGATGTAGACATCACATAAAATTTTACACTTATAGTTAATCCTTGAAAAACAAGGGGTTTAGGGGTGCCAACCCCCTACACAATCAAAAATCCATATACAATTTTGACTTTTCCAAAACTTAACTACTAATCAGCCATACTGATTATAGAAACAGTCTATTAACACATGTTTTGTATATTATATGTATTATATACTGTATGCTTACAATAAACTAGGCTAGAGAAAAGAAAATGTTATTAAGAAATCATAAGGAAGTGAAAATATATTTACCACTCACTACGTGGAAGTGGATCATTATAAAGGTCTTCATCCTCATTGTCTTCACATAGAGCAGGCTGAAGAGGGGAAGGAAGAGGGGAGGTTAGTCTTGTTGTCTCAGGGGTGGCAGAGGAGGAAGAAAATCTACTTATAAGTGGACCTGTACGGTTCAAACCCGTGTTGTTCAAGGGACAACTGTATATATAAAATTATATACAGTGTATATGCAATATGTAATATAACTAAATGTGAAATGTAAATTCTACACTTGTGTCTAAGTACCCATCAAAACCTTTGGAAATAGGGCTATATTTTTATCTATGATTTTTCCACTCTAAGTACAATACCTGGCACATATACATATCAGTTCAGCTAAGTATGCACATATACTTCATATTAGTTTATTGGGTATATTCAGTCTTCAACCTTTAATATCTAGGTCTTCCCTGCTGTATGGAGGCTGCCAGGGCAATTGACCTACTTGCTAAAACTAGTATGTAGTATCTGCTTTTCCTTTAAAAAAAACTCTGTGTTATTATCAATTGTGTAAACTTCAGCTTACATATACCATAATTAAGTCCTACTATGACCCAAAGATTCTGTGAAGTGGTTTTATTAATGAATGATGTTAATCACAAATGAAATTGTATACCTATGTAAGACGTGCATTCATCCTAGATTGGCTTTCTTCTTAAGGTATTTTTCCAGTCACATTTAACATTTCTATTATTATAAATATATACTGATTATTACCCAAGCAATGCTGGTAAGACTTAGTGACTTGGTGGTCAGGAGTGTCAGGAAAAGCCATCTAGCCCACATGGGATAACTTTTTACTATTAGGAATATTAAGATAATGTATAAGAGCTATATTTGCAGGATAATATCAGGAACTTCAAGACTTAAAAAAATAAAAACAAAAACCACTGCATTTCAAGTGACATTGCTGATATTACAAAGACACTTTATTAAGATTTGGCTATTTAACTTCTTAAGGGTTAATTATACCAGCAACCCTTCTATATGGGAAAATGTAAAAAGTTATTGGAAACAAAATATCTGAGCAAGGGAGAGAATCCTCCTTAGATAAGTTGTAAACAATGTTGACATTTTTCATATTCTGAGAGTAAGACATCTACCCCATTTTGAAATTCTTATGTGAGATACCAAGTTTCTAGCTTTGCCACTGAACATCCACCGTCCATATTTTTAGATCTTATTGTTTTTCCATTTGTGCAAAAGTAGATAAAAAAAGGTCAGCTTGCCTCCAGCAGGCTGTTATAGCTAATAAATGCTTAAATGCTATTGTATTTTTCTCCCAGCAGCTTGTATCTAGGCAAATGTTTCTGAAGCCTGCCTTGGGCTTGCACACAGGTGCTGGATGCCTTCTCACCACATGGGAATGATTTAGGACTTCTGCACACTTTCCCTGTGGGCACTTTCTGCTGCCCTTGCTCTAATCAGTGAAAAGGTACTACAGTACCCATTGCTGATGCTTGTAGACTGACGGTGTTCCAGGGTGTTGCTCTTGGTGATCTGAACTAGTAATTGATCTTTAAAATGCTGAAATCTGTGTGCTTAGGAGGTCACTTAGGAGGTCCTGTTCTCAAACCAGAAACTATCACTATCATTTAGTCATCAATTTACCTGAGAGCGTCATTAAAAACTGCAAAATACTGTTTGACAGATCCTCATGAACATTCGGACCTCAACAGCAATAAATTGTCGTAGGTCATGACATTTTCTTAATCGATTTCCTCCGAAACAGCCACTGCCATTAAAACAAACAAACATCAACTATTCACATTTGTGAAATGTTTCCTCAAATTCCCTAGCAATGGGTTAAAATAATAATAATTAATATAAAATTACCCTAATTTCCACTGTGCCAAGTTCTATAAGTTCAAGGTGTTCTGAATGTGCTGTTGCTACTCCAAACTTTCAAAGAGTGACTAAGAGAAACAAACAATACTGGGACCAAGATCCCATTCTGGAGAGAGCTGAAACAATATAATGAAGTATGCTAAAATTATAAGAGAGCGTGATAGGGTATTATTATTATTTTTATGCTATTTAGTAATTGCAGCCAGTGAAAGAATGAACAAGGAGGATAGAAAACCCCTGAACTGATTCACTTGAAGAGAGATGGACCTGCTAGGCATCCTTTCTCTTTCTCACCTTACATATTGGTCTGCCTGAAGGCTGAGAAGCCTATAATTTTACCATATGTCCAATAGCCATGATTAAATATCATGGGGAGGAAATGTAGGAGAGTGGGGAACGTACAGGTTTTACTGCCACCATCTCCTGCTTCATTTCTGAATGAAGGGCCTTGAGAAAATCCCTTCACCTATGTAGGCCCCCATTCCTCTCCCATAAATATCCATCTCGACGGGCTTTTGGAAGACTCACGCTAATCCATATGTATACCTAGCATAATTTTACTATAGAACAGTGATTTTTAAATAGATACTATATTTTTTCAAAAATTAAAAGGGCATATAATGCAGTGATGCCCATGTCCATTAATCCAGGTTAATTTTTTAGCAGCAAGTCAGGCTCAATGAGATCCAAATAGAAAGTAGAAAAGGTTGAGAGTACAAGACTCATCCCCTGGGGACCACCTGGAATAGGACCTTTAAGACATCAAGGGAGAAGGAGCAAACAATGAGGAGGAACAAACAAAGAGAATACCTAAAAACAGACTTTCCAAGGGATCAAATGTAGTTGTTGTATAATTCTGCTCTAGCTTAGCCCTGGGCTTGGATGAGGATATTTAATTGGAGAGCAATTAAGTCTTATTAACATCAAATTACAAATTTTTACATTGCAATGGTCAGGTTTTCATTTCTATTTCTGCCTTGTAAAAAATATTTTCCTTAGCATTTTCTCAAATTGGCACGGTGCTTCTTTTCTCACAAGAGTATCGGAGGCTCCAGTGATGGAAGAGTTGACCTGAGACACATCAGGAGAGTGGCCCTAGTCCCTGTGTGTCTGTTGGAAGTATTGATAAGCCACCCTGGAATCAGGTTGTAGATGCCTTCTGCCATAGATTACAAACTGGGGGCAAGGCTTGTGAAACTCTCTGCAAAGAGCATTCTTCTTACATCTTTATTGCCTACAAAATGCCAGGAGAGTTTCCAAGTAAGAGCAATCACTGTTAAAGAAAATAGGACATAAAATAAACTGTTATTACCTGCAAAACAGCTGTATTTCCTTTTCTTCCCAGAGAAGCACATAAACCCCCTGTATACTCTGACATGAAGCAATGTAATAGAACTTTTATTTCAGTAAACATGAGATATTTGTTCCATGATAGGTAACATCTGAAGGGAAAAAAGGTTGTGCTCAAATTTTGTCAGCTGTTTCATGATTGCAAAATCAAAAAAGGGATCTTACAAATTGATTGGACCGATTCTTGGTCTAAGATAGGAGGTTATAAAAGCTAAGAGCAAGGGCTTTGCAATAGGACAGACAGAGGTCTAATCCCAGCTCTGTCTCTTAAGTTTATATGTAACCCAAGGGAAGTTATTGCATCTTTGCAAGCTTCAGTTTCTGCATTATTAAAGTGGTGGCAATAATAGAACTTACCTCATAGATACTGAATATTAAATAAAATATATAAAGTGTTAAATATAGCACTTTACCCTTCAGAAGCACATAAATGGTAGTAGCTATTATGCTAAAACTCTCTCTAGCTACTGGTCGTGTCATAATTTTATAGTATCTAAGGAGACCTAATGAAAATCTAAGGAGATCAGAATATTCTTAATTTTTTAATTATATAATTTATTTTTCTTTTATTGAAACCTATTGCTTTTCCTGATTGTCTTCTTTGAATACTTGGAATGGATTCTCATCAACTTTCTTATATATATATCCTTTACATATCTGGAATCATATGATTTTACAACTGGGAGAGACCATGTATATAATGCATGCAACTTCCTTGTTTTATAGATGATTGGACTAAGTATTGAAACAGTGACATGACCTGTACAAAGTCACAGGTATAATTATAAAGAAAAAAAACTCCACATATTCTGGGACGCTACCCAATGCTCATTCCAGATAAAACTCTCTGAATTTGAAGGTAAGTCATTTTCTCCAGCCATTGTCTATTGACATGAATTCTTTTAACTGTTTCTTATGTATCATTCTATCCTTTATATAAGACTTGCTTAACACATTCTGTGTTCTCCGGTCATTTTTACAATTTGAAGACTCCAAACTAGGTATATTTACCCTATTTGATGTCTAATTTTCAGACAAGGTTTATTAAGGGATTATTCCCTGATCCTGATCCTTGATTTTCTGTACTATGGTGTTAACTCTAAGGATATTCACTGAGACATTTCCTGAACATCCCTGGTAGAGGTTATTCTTCTCTTTTGAGCTCTCATAGCTCCAAATACATGGATGTGTTTGATTCCCTTCCTAGACTCTACATCCATGGAGTGCCAAGCTCACACAGCTACTCACTCACTCACCATCCAACAGGTCTCTGTGGAAGAGTCACCAAACATTCTCTTTTATTTTCTTTCATTTCATTTTATATTATTTCTTGTCTATAGAAGAGCAACTTCCAGAACTAGATCAAGAACACACTGGGCTTTGTCTCTGACTTCTGGGAAGTAAAGAGAAATGGAGGAGAATTTGAGTTATGATTCTTCCTCCCATTTAACCTCTATCTTGCTCTAACTTGACATAGCAGACTGTCGTGTTGTTTCTCTTACTTTTCACAACTGGCTTTTTGCAATGTAAGTGTCTTCACATCCCATGGACACAAATATTCAAGGTTGTTATTTGGTGTAAAGAAAATTCTACTGATGTTCTAATTTTTAGAAAGTAGGTAAAAAGAATTTCCAATATCTGTCAATATTATACTCAGAAATTAAATACTAGTTTCTAGGCAAGGTGTGGTGGCTCACAGCTGTAATCCCAGTACTTTGGGAGACCAAGGCAGTTGTATCAATTAAGCCTAGCAGTTCAAGACTAGCCTTGCCAATATGTGAAACCCCGTCTCCACTAAAAAGACAAAAATTAGCCGGGTGTGGTGGTACATGCCTGTAATCCCAGCTACTCGGGAGGCTGAAGGAAAGGAAGGAAGGAAGGAAGGAAAGAAGGGAGAGAGGGAGGGAGGAAGGAAAGGGAAGGAAAGGGAGAGAAAATACTGGTTCCCAAATAAAACTAGCAAAGAGTAACATCATAGCCAGGAATCCACTTCATTACCTGCAGTTGTTGAATGAAAGCTTAATATGAAGGAAACAAATGATTTCTTTCTCATTTTTCTAGTTTCTCTTATCTTCACCTTGCTTTATTCAGACACTCATTTGTTCTCATAGGCAGCTTGGGATGTTGGATAAATCACAAACTGTGGAGTCATACAGACCCAGATAACAATCTTAGACTCTTATACCTGCTTTCTGACTGATCTGTCTCTTTTTCTGTTTTCTAACCCCTAAAATGGAGATAATACAGATCCCACAGTGGTCCTGGAAAGATTCACTGAAATTTTATTATTTCCTTTTCCCCCTTTTATTAATTTTCTTTTTTATTGGCCCCATGCTTCCTTCCTGTGATTAAACTTTTGCCCTGCCTCCTTTTGATGAAGGCCAAAAAAGTATAGATTTGATGTGAAAAGATCTATATATCAGCTATGCCTCTTTGAAATCAAAGATATTAAATTTTGAAAACTGCTTCCTACACAACTTTATTAAAGCTAGTCTGAAATAAGCAATTAAATCTCTCTCCAATCCCATTGGGTAGGTTTACAGGATGTATACAGAAGGCTTGATAGTGACAGAACTACTTTCACGTAAAATATCTCTTCTCTACTTTTTAATCTGAATTCAATTAATATAACCGTCAAACTGAAGGGAGGGCTGTGGGCAAAAGGATGAGAACAAATTCCCCATCCATAAAAAGCATCTGGCACAAGGAAAACAGTAGCAAGCCCAGATGGTACCAAGCTCTGACACAGGCCAGGGAATGCTCTATGGACAAAAATGCCATATAGATTTTGTATAAGAAAGCACAAAATGCAATCTTGGAAAATTAAAAATAATTTTGTGGCTGAATAGCTAGAATTTACTCAATATATTCATAATTAGGACTGCTTTATAGGACATTTATTACTTTATGTTCATGCTTTCCCTTAGGACATATATTAAAGGTGTATGATAGTTTTAGCCTGGGCACTTACATTGGCAAAGCATCGTTGTTACTGGGAGTTGAAAGAAACAATCAGAAAGGCAAACACCCATGGCACCCAGGTGGATTCCATGCTATCAAATATGGTACAATTAGGAGATCAGCAATTGACCTCTTATTGTTATCGTTCAGCATGTATTTGGTGGATAGCTTTGCTTAAGATCTGTACTAACTTATTCCTCTTCTCTTCTACTTTCTCTTCTGGGAAGCTAACAGCTAGTTATCCTCAGTTCATCTATTTCTTATTCAGGGATGCCTTCTTCAATCTACGGAGGCTGAATTAGTGCTTTCATTTCATACTCCTTAGTGGGCAGTACTTCCTCTGTTTAAGGACTTACTATGACTTTAATCTTTCACTCAAAGCCTCGCCTCCTTCTAACCCAGAACCATATGAATTCAGGGAATGTACCCATTTCTTCCCATTCTTCCCCAGGTACTACAGTGCCCAGTATGTGATGAAATTTCCAGCTATGCTTCATCAGTCTGTGTCACAAACATTGTTCTAGGTACATGTCATATACAGGAACGAGAAAAAATGACAAAAACTCTGCTCATGGAGCTTATGTTCTAGAAGAAAAGTGAGAAAAAAGCAAAATAATTAAGTAAGGTATGTTATATAGAAATGTCAGTGGTGATGACTGCTCTAGAGAAAAATAAGGTAGGAAAAAGTAATAGGAAGACCGGGGACAAAGCTGTCATCCAGGAAATTTCATAGTGTGTATTAGACAAGAGGCAAAGATAAAAACTAATGAGGAAGCATTGAATTTAAGGAGTTTTACAAAACCGAAATAATCAAAGCAAATAGTAAAGGATAGAGGAAGAATAGAAATTAACCTATCAGCAATCGTATAAAAGAGGAGAAATGAACACATCCAGGTTGGTTTTTTGAGAAAAATTTTAAAATGTTTAAATCTTGGGGAGACTGATTAATAAATAAAAGGAGGGTATACAAATAACCAATATTAGAAATAAAAATGGGAACATCACTGTCTAGTTTGATTTATACTCCCAAAGACATGAGGTCCTAGTCCTGGGAACCTGAAAATGTAACTTTAATTGGGAAAAGGATCTTTGCAGATGTGATTAAATTAAGAATTTTGAGTTGGGAGGGCCATATTAGACTAGCCTAGTGCCTAAGTGCTATCATAAATATCTTTATAAGAAGGAGGCAGAGGGAGATATCATACATGAACAAAGGTGAAGCCATGTGAAGATGGAGCAGAGAGAAATTTGAAGATACTGGCCTTGAAGATTGAATTAATATGGCCACAATGCAAGGGATGCTGGCTGCCACCATAATTAGGAAAAGACAAGTTGTGGATGATTCTCTAGAGCAGTGGCCCACAACCTTTTTGGCACCAGGGATTGGTTTTGTGGAAGACAATTTTTCCATGGATGTGTTGGGCAGGGGGGTGGGGGATGGTTTGGGAATGAAATTGTTCCACCTCAGATCGTTAGGCATAGTTAGATTCTCATAAGGAGCATGCAATCTAGATCCCTGCATGTGCAATTCACAATAGGGCTCATTATCCTATGATGTGATGGGAGGTGGAGCTCAGGCAGTAATGCTCGCTCACCCACCGCTCACTTCCGTGCAGCCCAATTCCTAACAGGACATTGACCGGTACTGGCCCATGGCCTAGGGGTAGGGACCCGTGCTCTAGAGCCTCTGGAAAGAACACAGTATTGTCAACAGTTTGATTTTAAACTGGCAAAGTTTATTTCAGACTTCTGGCCTCCATCACTGTAAGAAAATAAACTCCTGTTGTTTTAAGCTACCAACTTTGTGGTGATTTGTTTCAGCAGCTGCAGAAAACTAAAATAACCACACTACTATAGACCCTGAAGTCACTAAGACATTAACTAGAGAAAACTATGAACAATTTTATGCCAATAAATTTGAAAACTTAGATAAAACAGATAAATTCTTACAAAAATACCAACTAATGAATGTGATATAATAATAGATAAAATACCCTGATACCAAAGCCAGACATGAACCTTACAAGAAAATTACAAGCCAATATCCCTGATGAACACAGATGTAAGAATTCTCGACAAAATACTGAAAAACAGAATTCAACAACACATTGAAAGGATCATTCACGACCATCGAGTGGGATTTATCCCAGGGATGTGAGGGTAGTTCAATGCACACAAATGTGTAAATGTGATAAACTACATTAACAGAATGAAGGACAAAAACATATGATCCTCTCAGTAGAGGAACAAATGCATTTGATAAAATTTACCATCCTTTCATGACTAAAAACTATAAAACAAATTACTTATGGAAGGAATATACTGCAACACAATAAAGGCCACATATGACAAACCCACAGCTAACATCACACCCCATGGTGAAATGTGGAGTTTTTTTCTCTGAGATCAGGAACATAACAAGAATGTCCACTCTTGACACTTCTATTCAACATAGTGTTAGAAGTCACAATTCAGCAAGTAGAAGAAATAATAGGTATCCAAATTGGAAAGAAGTCAAATTTTTCCTATTTGTAGATGGCATGATCTTACCTATAGAAAACCCTAAAGACGCCACTAAAAACTATTAGAACTAATACATGAGTTAGTAAAGTTGCAGGATATAAAATAAACATACAAAAATCAGTAGCATTTCTATATACTAACCACTAACTATCCACAAAAGATATCAAACCAGGCATGGTGGCTCATGCTTGTAATCCCAGTTCTTTGGGAGGCTGAGTTGGGCTGATCACTTGAGCCCAGGATTTTGAGACCAGCCTGGGCAACATAGCAAGACCCCATCTCTACAAAAAATATAAAAATTAGCGGGGCATGGTGGCACACGCCTGTAGTCCAGCTACACAGGAGGCCAAAGTGGGAGGATCAATTGAGCCCAGAAGGCCGAGGCTGCAGTGAGCTGTGATCATGCCACTGTACTTCAGCTTGGGTGACAGAGTGAGAACCTGTCTCAAAGAAAAAAAAAAAAATCCAAGAAAACAATTCCATGGAAAAACATATTTCAAATAAATTTAACCAACGGGGTGAAAGGCCTACACACTGAAAACCTAACACTTTGATGAAATAAACTGAAGAAGATGGAAAGATATCTTTGTTCTTGGATTGGAAGAATTAATATGTTTTAAATGTTCATACTACCCCAAATAATCTACAGAGTCAATGTAATCCCTATCAAAATACCAATGATATTTTTCAAAAAAAAAAATCCTACAATTTGTGTGGAACCACAAAAGACCCTGAATAGCCAAAGCAATCTTGAGCAAAAATAGCAAACTCAAAGGCATCACACTACCTGGCCCTAAAATATACTAAATAACTGAGGTAATCAAAAACAGCATGGTACTGGCACATAGACCAATGGAAAGGAATAAAGAGCCCAGAAACAAATACATGTAAATAAGGTTAATTGACTTTTGACAAAGACACCAAGAATACACAATTGGGAAAGGAGAGTCTCTTCAATAAATTGTGTTGAGTCCAGTAGATATCCACATGCAGAGGAATGAAGTTAAACCCTTACATTACACCATATACAAAGATCAACTCAAAATGGATTAAAGTCTTTAAACTAAGACCTGAAGCTGTAAAGCTACAAGAAGAAAACCTAGGTGAAAAACTCCATGAGGTTCATATCAGCAGTGATTTTTTGGATATCAACCCAAAAGCAGAGACAACAAAAGCAAAAATAGACTAACGGGATTACGTGAAACTAAAAAGCTTCTGCACAGCCGAGGAAACAATCAACTGAGTGAAGAGATCTACAGGAAGAGAGAAAATATTTGCAAGCTGTATATCTCATCAGCAGTTAGTATCTAAAATATATAAGAAACCCAAAAATCTCAATAGGAAGAAAACAAATAACACAATTTAAAAATCTGCAAAGAAGTGACTCTCTTGAGTACACACACACACACACACACACACACACATACACACACACTCCCCTTTCTTGAGCATGTGCTTTTCACTTTGTAATAAATCTCCATACTTTCGCTGTTTTCTGACTCATTCTTGAATTCTTTCTTCAGAAGTTGTCAAAAGCCTGGATACTGGCTGGGGTCAAGGTCCCATCCACATTTGGGGACCACCCCCCCACAAATCCACCAGCATTATCTTCATGGTGAACCAGCCAGGAGCATCATCACTCCCATTTTAGGACCATCAGCATTTGGTCATGCCAAGGACAAGTCAAGGGTATGGGTAACTGTAATTTAGAAAATGGGGTGCAATGGCCAGATAACAGGACCCTTAATTTTTAATACCATCTTGCAATTAGATCTTTTTAAAAATGTTGAGAGAAATGGACTGAAATATCATATGTACAGACCTTCATGACTCATCATCAGAGCTCTGACTGTCATGGAAATTGCCACCTTCGTTATGCTCATACCACTTTAGGGGAACTAAATGGGGAACTAGGTATCCTAGATGATCCCCTTTTGAAAAATGTACCTCCCCAGAGCCTTCTCACACCTCCTAACCCAGACCCACTTCCTGCACACCCAGCTCCTCCTTCTTATCCAACCTTTGACTTCCCAGTCTTCTGCTAGTTCCACCATCTTCAGCACCCAGACTCCTGCTATGCCACCTCCTTACCAACCTATATGACCTTCCCTACTAAAGGAACAGAGCCCTGCCAGGGTCATCAGCACTGGCATTTTCTACCTTCCTGACTATTCTAAGTTATGCCCATTTAGGAAGGTGGCAAATGGGGATGCTGGCCATCCAGGTATATGTACCTTTTTCAGTGTCTGATCTAGCACAATGCAGACAGAGGCTGGGCCGGTTTTCAGATAACCCAACTAAATTCATGGAGGAATTTTGGACTCTCACCCTCACTTGAGTTAACTTGGGGAGATATTCATATTATCTTGTCCATGTCTTGTATCCATGAGGCAAAGCAGCATATTTGGGTAGAGTCCCAGGCTTATGCTGGCAGCTTGTCAGCAGGGGATTCTGAAAAAATACACTGCAGGAGCCACATCTGTACCTAACAATGACCCTATCTGGAGCTACCAACAGTGCCCGGCTTATCTAAGAATAAGGAACCATATGGTGGCTTGTTTAGGGAAGGGAATGGAAAAATGTACCACTAAGCCTGTAAACTGTGATAAAATAAGAGAAATAAGGAAAGGATGAAAACCCAGCTTTGTTCCAGGGATGCCTTGTAGTGACCCTAGGAAAATATACTAACATTGACCTCAGTATTGGTACTGGACAAATTTTACTAGGGAAACACTTTAGTAGCCAGTCAGCACCCAACATCAGGAGAAAATGACAGAAATTGGCTTTGGGACCCCAAATGCCTATTAATCAAATGTTTGTTGTGGCTTTTGGGATATTCAATAATAGGAACAGGGTTGAAGAGTCTGAAAGTTCGACCCAGTGTATCAAACATTGGGCTAGACAGCCAGCCCAAATGATAGCAGTTGCTGTAAGCAGTGCCCCGCAACCTCAGGGTCACCCAGGAGGATGCTTCCAGCAAACCTGTAGTTTCTACTTCAAGTGCAGGAAGCCAAGACATTGGAGCAAGAACTGTCCCAGCCAGGGGAGCCTACCTGGACCCTGTCCTCACTGCAAGCCAGGAGGGCTACCGGAAAAGGGATTGTTCTCAGCTCCAAAGGGAGAGGAGGACACCTGATGCTATAATGGCCAAAACTGAGGACTGAAGGGGCCTGAGGTTCCTGGTAGCTCCCATCAAAGACATGGTCATCACAACTGAGGAGTCTTGGGTCACTCTTGACCTGGTAGGTAAGAATATTAATTTATTAATTGACCTGGGGGCTGGTTACTCTGTCTTAAACAGCCACTCTGGGCCCTTATCCCTCCAAAAGCTGCACTGTTACAGGTGTCAATGGCACCCCCAGGAATGCTTTACTTTACCCCTCAGCTGCAGGTTAGAAAACTATATGGTAATGGACACAAGTTTCTAGTTATGCCAGTGTCTTCCTTTTTTATTGGGACAGAACTTCCTAGCCACCCTCTGAGTCATTTTACGTTTATCAGGCCCTTGGGAGCCCCCCTTATTAGCAATGCCCCCCTTATTAGCAATGCTTCTTTTTTCTATGTCAACTTCAGAAAAACAGGAGATCTCCCTCAAAATAATGTCTCAAGTAGACCCTCAAGTGTGAGACCAAGAAACCTCTGACAAAGCAATACACTCTCAGACAGTGATTGCCTCTTTAAAAGACAAAAATAATTTCCCACACAACCATCAATATCCTCTCAAACCAGAAGTCAGGCAAGGTCTACACTCTCTATTTGAGAAGTTTTTAAAACATGGCCTCCTGGTTCCATGTCACTCTCCTTGTAATACTCCTGTCCTCCCTATCCAAAATCCAAATCGGGAATATTGTCTAGTTCAAGACTTATGAGCCATTAATGAGGCATTAATTCCCTTACATCCTATAGTGCCAAATACTTATGCCATACTTACCCAAATACTGGGAGACAACAATTGGTTCATGATACTAGATCTCAAGGGTGCTTTCATTTTGAATCCCTTTGCACCCTGACCCTTAATATTTGTTTGCTTTTAAGCAGACTAATCCTGGAACTATATTAGCCAGCAGTATACCTGGACTATACTGCCTCTGGGCTTTAGGGATAGCCCTCACTTGTTCAGAAATGCCTTGGCACAAGAAATAAGGTAGATATAGCTAGAAAGGGGACCCATACTGCAATACGTGAATGACATCCCTATAATGCAGTCCCATTAAAGAGGATTCAGATAAGAATGCCACTCAAGTCCTAAACTTCCTGGGAAAAAGAGGGTATCAAGTCTCTCCATCCAAGGCCTAGATTTATAAACCATAACTAAAATATCTGGGGTACCTTCTAAGTCCAGGTAACCATACCTTGTCCATTGAACAACAACAGAAAAGGTTACCTCCACAAATGAAGAAGAAACTCAGAACTTTTCTGGTTAGGACAGGATTTTGCAGGATTTTGATCCTAGGATTTGGGCTCATTGCTAATCCATTGTATGAGATCCTAACACGGCCAGAGCATGAACCACTGAAATGGTCAGGGAAAGAACAAGAGACTTTAGCTTCTAGCTGAACAAAGAGAGGTTTGTGCAGTAATAAACCACACCAGTTGTTCCTATATTAATAATTCACGATTGGTTAAACTTCAAAAGATTTAACAGCAGGCTACATGGCTACATAATTTCGATAACCCCACCACTCAAACCATCTGGGATTCCATCAAATAATATCTACCAACTGTGACATGGTTCCTACCTTTCCTGGGACCTTTAATAGCTACATCATTACTACTAAACTTTGGTCCTTGCTTGTTTAACCTTTTAAAGTTTGTCTTCTAGGTTGCAACAGTTTCATGTCAAAATATTGGTCATGCAAGCATGCCAACCAATCTCTGCCTCAGATTCACTCTCCTAATGACCCACCCATGGGACTTTTAAACTAGGCAACCAGAGAATTCCATGTCCTCACTAGGCAGGACCAACATCCCTAATCAACAGGAAGAAGATACAGAAGACTTACCTCCTCCCTCTTCAACTGTTAAGAAAAGGAATGGAAATCTCCAAAGGAGGAAAATGAGATAGGAACAATACAGGATGGTTGCAGCGGAATAGAAAATGCCAGGTAGCAGTTGCACATTACTAGCAAAAGGAAACTTAAAGCAGTTGCATAAGCAAGAGGCTGATAAGACCCTGAAAACCGGGGTGTGGACCAAGCTGGCTAAGACAGACTGAACCCAACATGGTGATGGATTTGACCTAGGTTTCACCTATAACCTCATTATATGCTTATTAGCATACTAAATTACACACCCACCAGTGCTATGTCAGTTCTGGGAGCATCCATATTTGGTGTAAAAACAGATGGCACCACAGTTCTGAGAAATCTCCACTTTCTTCAGGAATCCTCATGGATATTCCACCCCTTGGTTAAACAAACCCATAACGATAGAAACTCCAAACCCCCTTACTCCCCTTTCTGGAGTGTGTACTTTTCACTTTGTGATAATTCTCTGTATTTTCACTAAAAAAAGGCAAAGGATCTGAATAGACATTTTTCTTTTTTTTTTTTTTCTTTTTATTATTATTATTATTATTATACTTTAGGCTCTATGGTACATGTGCGCAACGTGCAGGTAAGTTACATATGTATACATGTGCCATGCTGGTGCGCTGCACCCACCAACTCGTCATCTAGCATTAGGTGTATCTCCCAATGCTATCCCTCCCCCCTCCCCCCACCCCACAACAGTCCCCGAAGTGTGATGTTCCCCTTCCTGGGTCCATGTGTTCTCATTGTTCAATTCCCACCTATGAGTGAGAATATGCGGTGTTTGGTTTTTTGTTCTTGTGATAGTTTACTGAGAATGATGATTTCCAATTTCATCCATGTCCCTACAAAGGACGTGAACTCATCATTTTTTATGGCTGCATAGTATTCCATGGTGTATATGTGCCACATTTTCTTAATCCAGTCTATCATTGTTGGACATTTGGGTTGGTTCCAAGTCTTTGCTATTGTGAATAATGCCGCAATAAACATACGTGTGCATGTGTCTTTATAGCAGCATGATTTATAGTCCTTTGGGTATATACCCAGTAATGGGATGGCTGGGTCAAATGGAATTTCTAGTTCTAGATCCCTGAGGAATTGCCACACTGACTTCCACAAGGGTTGAACTAGTTTACAGTCCCACCAACAGTGTAAAAGTGTTCCTATTTCTCCACATCCTCTCCAGCACCTGTTGTTTCCTGACTTTTTAATGATTGCCATTCTAACTGGTGTGAGATGGTATCTCATTGTGGTTTTGATTTGCATTTCTCTGATGGCCAGTGATGGTGAGCATTTTTTCATGTGTTTTTTGGCTGCATAAATGTCTTCTTTTGAGAAGTGTCTGTTCATGTCCTTCGCCCACTTTTTGATGGGGTTGTTTGTTTTTTTCTTGTAAATTTGTTGGAGTTCATTGTAGATTCTGGATATTAGCCCTTTGTCAGATGAGTAGGTTGCGAAAATTTTCTCCCATTTTGTAGGTTGCCTGTTCACTCGGAAGAGACTGCATCAACTAACGAGCAAAATAACCAGCTAACATCATAATGACAGGATCAGATTCACACATAACAATATTAACTTTAAATGTAAATGGACTAAATGCTCCAATTAAAAGGCACAGACTGGCAAATTGGATAAAGACTCAAGACCCATCAGTGTGCTGTATTCAGGAAACCCATCTCACGTGCAGAGACACACATAGGCTCAAAATAAAAGGATGGAGGAAGATCTACCAAGCAAATGGAAAACAAAAAAAGGCAGGGGTTGCAATCCTAGTCTCTGATAAAACAGACTTTAAAACAACAAAGATCAAAAGAGACAAAGAAGGCCATTACATAATGGTAAAGGGATTAATTCAACAAGAAGAGCTAACTATCCTAAATATATGTGCACCCAATACAGGAGCACCCAGATTCATAAAGCAAGTCCTGAGTGACCTACAAAGAGACTTAGACTCCCACACATTAATAATGGGAGACTTTAACACCCCACTGTCAACATTAGACAGATCAACGAAACAGAAAATCAACAAATCAACAAGGATACCCAGGAATTGAACTCAGTTCTGCACCAAGCAGACCTAATAGACATCTACAGAACTCTCCACCCCAAATCAACAGAATATACATTTTTTTCAGCACCACACCACACCTATTCTAAAACTGACCACATACTTGGAAGTAAAGCTCTCCTCAATAAATGTAAAAGAACAGAAATTATACCAAACTATCTCTCAGATCACAGTGCAATCAAGCTAGAACTCAGGATTAAGAATCTCACTCAAAACCGCTCAACTACGTGGAAACTGAACAACCTGCTCCTGAATGACTACTGGGTACATAATGAAATGAAGGCAGAAATAAAGATGTTCTTTGAAACCAACGAGAACCAAGACACAACATACCAGAATCTCTGGGATGCATTCAAAGCAGTGTGTAGAGGGAAATTTATAGCACTAAATGCCCACAAGAGAAAGCAGGAAAGATCCAAAATTGACACCCTAACATCACAATTAAAAGAACTAGAAAAGCAAGAGCAAACACATTCAAAAGCTAGCAGAAGGCAAGAAATAACTAAAATCAGAGCAGAACTGAAGGAAATAGAGATGCAAAAAACCCTTCAAAAAATAAATGAATCCAGGAGCTGGTTTTTTGAAAGGATCAACAAAATTGATAGACCACTAGCAAGATTAATAAAGAAAAAAAGAGAGAAGAATCAAATAGATGCAATAAAAAATGATAAACGGGATATCATCACCGATCCCACAGAAATACAAACTACCATCAGAGAATATTACAAACACCTCTACACAAATAAACTAGAAAATCTAGAAGAAATGGATAAATTCCTCAACACATACACCCTCCCAAGACTAAACCATGAAGAAGTTGAAGCTCTGAATAGACCAATAACAGGAGCTGAAATTGTGGCAATAATCAATAGCTTACCAACCAAAAAAAGTCCAGGACCAGATGGGTTCACAGCCGAATTCTACCAGAGGTACAAGGAGGAGCTGGTACCATTCCTTCTGAAACTGTTCCAATCAATAGAAAAAGAGGGAATCCTCCCTAACTCATTTTATGAGGCCAGCATCATCCTGATACCAAAGCCTGGCAGAGACACAACAAAAAAAGAGAATTTTAGACCAATATCCTTGATGAACACTGATGCAAAAATCCTCAATAAAATACTGGCAAACAGAATCCAGCAGCACATCAAACAGCTTATCCACCATGATCAAGTGGGCTTCATCCCTGGGATGCAAGGCTGGTTCAATATACGCAAATCAATAAATGTAATCCAGCATATAAACAGAACCAAAGTCAAAAACCACATGATTATCTCAATAGATGCAGAAAAGGCCTTTGACAAAATTCAACAACCCTTCATGCTAAAAACTCTCAATAAATTAGGTATTGATGGGTCGTATCTCAAAATAATAAGAGCTATTTATGACAAACCCACAGCCAATATCATACTGAATGGGCAAAAACTGGAAGCATTCCCGTTGAAAACTGGCACAAGACAGGGATGCCCTCTCACCACTTCTATTCAACATAGTGTTGGAAGTTCTGGCCAGGGCAATTAGGCAAGAGAAGGAAATCAAGGGTATTCAATTAGGAAAAGAGGAAGTCAAATTGTCCCTGTTTGCAGATGACATGATAGTATATCTAGAAAACCCCATTGTCTCAGCCCAAAATCTCCTTAAGCTGATAAGCAACTTCAGCAAAGTCTCAGGATACAAAATCAATGTACAAAAATCACAAGCATTCTTATACATCAATAACAGACAAACAGAGAGCCAAATCATGAGTGAACTCCCATTGACAATTGCTTCAAAGAGAACAAAATACCTAGGAATCCAACTTACAAGGGATGTGAAGGACCTCTTCAAGGAGAACTACAAACCACTGCTCAAGGAAATAAAAGAGGATACAAACAAATGGAAAAACATTCCATGCTCATGGGTAGGAAGAATCAATATCATGAAAATGGCCATCCTTCCCAAGGTAATTTACAGATTCAATGCCATCCCCATCAGGTTACCAATGACTTTCTTCACAGAATTGGAAAAAACTACTTTAAAGTTCATATGGAACCAAAAAAGAGCCCGCATCGCCAAGTCAATCCTAAGCCAAAAGAACAAAGCTGGAGGCATCACACTACCTGACTTCAAACTATACTACAAGGCTACAGTAACCAAAACAGCATGGTACTGGTACCAAAACAGAGATATAGATCAATGGAACAGAACAGAGCCATCAGAAATAATGCCACATATCTACAACTATCTGATCTTTGACAAACCTGACAAAAACAAGAAATGGGGAAAGGATTCCCTATTTAATAAATGGTGCTGGGAAAACTGGCTAGCCACATGCAGAAAGCTAAAACTGGATCCCTTCCTTACACCTTATACAAAAATCAATTCAAGATGGATTAAAGACTTAAATGTTAGACCTAAAACCATAAAAACCCTAGAAGAAAACCTAGGCAATACCATTCAGGACATAGGCATGGGCAAGGACTTCATGTCTAAAACACCAAAAGCAATGGCAACAAAAGCCAAAATTGACAAATGGGATCTAATTAAACTAAAGAGCTTCTGCACAGCAAATGAATAGACATTTTTCAAAAGAAGATATACAAATATGTGAAAAAATGCTCAAAATCACTAATTATCAGAGATGCAAATTAAAACCACAATGACACGTCAATTCACACCAGTTAAAAATGACTACTATTCGAAAAGACAAAAGATAACAAATGTTGGAGAGGATGTAGAGACAAAGGAACTTTTGCACAATGTTAGTGGGAATATAAATTAGTACAAACATTATGGAAGTCACTAAAAAGATTAAATATAGAACTTCCATATGATCCAGCAATGCCACTACCAGGTATATATACAAAGGAAATGATATCAGTATGTCAAAGAGATATCTGCACCTGCATGCTTATTGCATCATTATTCACAATATCTAAGATATAGAATCAACCAAAGTGTTCATCAATGGATGAGTGGATAAAGAAAAGGTAGTATATCTACACAGTAGAATATTATTCAGCCTTAAAAAATGAAGCAAATCCTGTCATTTTGGACAACATACATGAAGCTGAAGGACATTATGTAAAGTAAAATAAGCCAGGCACAAAAAAACAAATACCACATGATCTCACTTACATGTAGCATCTTCAAAAGTTGAACTTGGAATTAGAGAGTAGAACAGTAATTACCTAGGCTGGAAGGGAGATGTGGAAGGAGGTTGGTCACAGGCTACAAAATTTCAGTTAGCCTGAAGAAATAAGTTCAAGAGATCTATTGTGCAACATGGTGACCATAGCTAATTACAACGTATTGTATTCTTGAAAACTGCTATGAGAATAGACTTTAAGGATTCTCACCACACACACAGATAAGTATGTGAGGTAATGCATATTTTAATTGGCGTGTTTTGTTAAAAAATCAAGAGATACACAATTTGAATTGTGTTATAATTGTTTCAACAATATAATATTAAATCAGTACTTTTATCTAGAGAAAATATCAGGCCCAAACCACTTCCCTGACAAATTTTACCACACATTTACCAAAGAACACCATCTCCTATGAATTGATTCAAAGAAAAAAGTTAGAAGTACTGTTCTCCCAAATTGTTTTGTAATAACTTTACAAATATCAAAGCCTGAAATCATCTTATAAAAGGAGAAAATTGTAGTATTTTCTTATCTATAAACAGAGATAGAAAAAATCTTTTAAAAAGTAAAAAGCAAGCCAAATCTGGCAGTATATAAAGAGATTAATACACTATGTTAAAATTAGATTTTTTTTTTTAGGAATGCAAAATCAATTCTACTTTAAAATAGCAATCAAAGTAAGTGGTTACATTACCAGATTAAAGAAGAAAAATAATAGAATAGCTCAATAGATGCAAGAAAACTATTTTTAATAAAATTCGAAGTCTGGCTGGGTGCGGTGGCTCACGCCTATAATCCCAGCACATTGGAAGGCTGAGGCAGGCAGATCACCTGAGGTCAGGAGTTGAAGACCAGCCTGGCCAACATGGTGAAACTCTGTCTCTACTAAAAATACAAAAATTAGCTGTGCATGGTGGTGGCACCTCTAATCCCTGCTTCTCAGGAGGCTGAGGCAAGAGAATCACTTGAACCTGGGAGGAGGAGGTTGCAATGAGCCAAAATGGTGCCACTGCACTCCATCCTGGGCTACAAGAGTGAAACTCTGTCTCAACAATGACAACAAAAATTTCAAAGTTCATGCCAATATAAAAATTCTTAGAAACCAGTGGAAAAGAAGGGAAAATCCTTAGTCTATTAAATGATGTGTATAAGGAAGTCATATCAAACGTAATGGTAAAAACTAAAAGCATTTTCTTTTGGGTAGAAAATAAGGCAAGTTACCTCTTGTCACTTTTCTTTCTTTTTTTTTTTTTTTTTTTGAGATGGAGTCTCACTCTGTCATCAGGCTGGAGTGCAGTGGCGCAATCTTGGCTCACTGCAACCTCCACCTCACGGGTTCAAACGATTCTCCTGCCTCAGCCTCCCAAGTAGCTGGGACTACAGGCACGTGCCACCACACCCAGCTAATTTTTGTAGTTTTAGTAGAGACGGGGTTTCACTATGTTGGCCAGGATGGTCTCCATCTCTTGACCTCATGATCCACCTGTCTCGGCCTCCCAAAGTGCTGGGATTACAGGCATGAGCCACCACACCCAGCCTTGTCACCATTTCTATTCAACATGAGCTAGTGGTCTTCACCGGTGCAATAATACAAAAATAAGAACCAAAAGTTAAAGAGTTGAGAGGGAAGAAATAAAGCAATAATTATGTGTGAATAATACGTTTGTGTGTGTAAAAAATTTCCAAAGAACCCACAGATAAATTATTAGAATTAATAGGCAAGTTTATCCAAGTTGGTGGATGCAAAATCAATATGTAAAATCAATTTTAATTCTATATATCAGCAAAAAGCAGAACATGAAAAATTTAAAATTAGCTAAAGATAGTTTCCCTTTATAATAGCAGCAAATTATTTATATTTATGGTATGTTGTAAAAACTCAAAATAATTTTAAGATGCTATTTTATAAAAGCATCAAAAATTTCAAGAAGACCTAAATAAAGTGTGGGAGATAACATGCTCGTTAATAAGAAGTCTCAATGTAACATAGATGTAAATCTACACATTGATCTATAGAATCAATGCTATCTTAATTAAAATATTAACAGGTGTGTGTCTGTGTGTGTGTGTGTAATTGACAAGATGATTCTATATTTTATATAGAAATGCTAAAGCCAAGATACTTAGGGGAAAGACAACAGTAAAGTGCAACTGCTCTGTCAGATATCAAGCCTTGTAAGTATTTTAGGAAGTAGTTAAGAATGTGTAGCATTGATACAAAGATTGTTGAACGAATAGAACAGAAAAGGAGAGCCAGAAAAAAGACCCGTATATTGCAAAGGCAACACTTTCGAGCTGTGGAGAAAGGTCAGTCTTTTCAACAAAGGGTATTTAGACAACTGGATGTCCCTATAGAGAAACAAAGAGATATAATACTTAACCTCCATTTTATATCACACACAAGAGTGAATTCCAGCTCATTTGATTTTTTAAAAGAGAAAAGTAAAACAGTGAAACCTTTAGAAAATAATGATTTACAGTTTCTTGTTTGTTTTTTTGGGGGACGGAGTCTCCCTCTGTCTCCAGGCCAGAGTGCAGTGCCGCCATCTGGGTTCAATGCAACCTCTGCCTCCCGGCTTCAAGTGACTCCCCTGCTTCAGCCTTCTGAATAGCTGCGACTATTGGCATGCGCCACCACATCTGGCTAAATTTGTATTTTTAGTAGAGATGGGGTTTCACCATGTTGGCCAGGAGGGTCTCAATCGTCTGACCTCGTGATCCACCCACCTCGGCCTCCCAAAGTGCTGGGATAACAAGCGTGAGCCACCGCCCAGCCTTGACAGTATTTTTAACCTCAAAGAAGGAAAGTATTTCTCAAACAGAATTAAAGCACAAACTGTAGAGAAAAGGATTGATAACTTGGGTCATGTTAAAATTAAGAACATCATTCTCAGTAAACTATCGCAAGGACAAAAAACCAAACACGGCATGTTCTCATTCATAGATGGGAATTGAACAATGAGAACACGTGGACCCAGGAAGGGGAACATCACACTCTGGGGACTGTTGTGGGGTGGGGGGAGGGGGAGGGATAGCATTAGGAGATATACCTAATGCTAAATGGCGAGTTAATGGGTGCAGCACACCAGCATGGCACATGTATACATATGTAACTAACCTGCACATTGTGCACATGTACCCTAAAACTTAAAGTATAATAATAATAAAAAAAGAAAAAAGTGGTTAATAACCATAAAAATAAAAAGAACTTCATTAAAAGAGACCATTAAGAGAGTAAAAATTCAAGACAGAGTTAGAGAAGTTATTTTCTTATAACCGGATCATACCCAGAATAAATTAAAAAATCTACAAATCAGTAAGTACAGATCACCAGAAATTTGAAAGGGCAATTTACTTAAACAGAAACTTCATAAAAAAGATATCCAAACGGCTAATAAATGTATAAAATAGTGTTCAATATTATTAGTCCTCAAGAAAACGAAAATGAACACTTTTATGAAATACCACTACACAGTCATCAGAATAATTAAAAATTTAAAATATGCAATAAAATTCAAACTTTTAAAAAGCTCTCCCACGCTCTTGTTAGAAAAGTATATTGGTACAACCACCTCGGAAAACAGTTTAGGATTATCTGTTGAAATTGAAAAGTGTATAGACCTTATGACACAGCAATGCTACTCTTAGGAATGTATTAACAAATGCATGTACATTTAGGCCATGTGCTATGTGGGAACAAATAAATTCACAGAAGCATTATTTGTTAAGAGCAAAAATTCTATACAACCCAAATTCCATCATTTGGTAAAACGAACAGTAGAATACAGCAATGAAGATAAGCAAATGACTGCAAAGCACATGGGTGAATTTCTCAAAAGTAATATTGATTTAAATAAGCCAGTCTCAAAATATTATACACTGTATATTTCAAATTATAGAGGTGTCAAAAGCAGACAAACTTCTACTATGATATTTTGGATGTGTGTTTAGAAGGAAAAATGCGTCACAGTTACCTTTGTTTTGGGGAAGGGGAATAGATAATGCTTTTGAAGCTTACAATGTTTCGATTATTGACTTGGATGATGCTGTCATGAGTGTTAACTTTATGAGAATTCATTAACAAATTATGTTTTATACACTTTGCTATGTTTAAAAATGTTTTAAAGAGGATATTATGTACTCTTAAAGACAATGATATATTAAAATGTCATGATGATAATGATCATACATGTCATTGATAACACAACCCCCAAATACGCAGAATCAATTGACGGAAATAAATCAATAGTTGTCATTAGTGATTGAGACATTTCTCTTAGAAACTGATATCAACTGGACAAAAAGTAAGCAGTTGGGAAATATTTAAATAACATTAACAATGCGTTAAAAGTAGGTACTTCACCTACCACTCAGAATATTCACGTTTTTTTAAGCTCAAGTGGAACTTTCTCAAAAATTGGGTAGACACTCAACCACAAAGGAAATTTTTTAAAAATTACATGACTCAACCACATACAGACTATATTCTCTGAAAATAAACAACATGTAATTATAAATCATTACTAACAAATACTTTTAAATACGTCTCTGTGAATATACATATATACACATACATCAAGTTGCTAAAAAGTCCTCAATTAAAGAGAACATCATAAGAAATATTGTGGAATCCTTAGAACTAAATGCCAGCAAAAGCACTGCATGTCAAATTTCGTGGACTACTGCTAAAGCAGTATGTAAAGGGAAATGTATAGCTTTGAACACATTCATTTAAAAAATGGAAATTGAATAGAAATTATCAAAGCAATTGTGATATAATGAATTATTGTTTCTATTTACTTACTTTTCTGTATATCTGCCATGCAAATGTGCAGTTCATCCCACAAAACTGCTTTGGACTTGGCTACATGACTGACTTTGGCCAATGGTAGGTGGGTAGATAAGAGACAAGCAATGGGCTTGAAATGTATTTATGCCTTGAGACTTGCTTTCTTGTACCTTTGCAATCATCATGATAAAACTGTCTTCTGAGTAGCTGCCACCTCAGCAGTCTGGACCCCAGAGAGAGATAAGTGGAGAAGACCTGAGCCATCCAGACCTGCAGGGTGAAACAGAGACACTCAGTCAAGCCCTGTCTAGCCATAACAATCACCTAGAAGAAATAAGTGCTTTTTTATTTTTTTATAAGTCACTGAGATTTTGTGGTTGTTATGCAGCGAAAACTGACTGATAGAAAAATCTGAAGTTGAGTGCTGCCATAACATAAAATTAAAATATCTGGAAGTAGGTTTGGGACAAAGGCAGTGGGAGACACATCTATGGAGAGCTGAAAAAGAATGTTATCAAAGGTGAGGGAGGGGGTGGGGAAGGCAATCTGTGCTACATTCTAGCAACCCATTTGTAACAGTTTTGGCTGCAGTAACTTGGAATAAAAAAAGGAATCTAACACATTTATGGACTTGGGAAAGATGGCTTATAGTCAAAATGATAAATGCATGAGTTGATTGCTCTAACTGCCTATAATAAGATAAATGGATTTATAATAAGGAGAAAGAGATATACTCAGAAGTAAACTGATCAGTTTGCAAGCTGAATTAGAGGGAATATAGATTATTTACTGAGAAAATCCATGACTATAAACAAATGATTATAAGGAAATTCAACAAAGTTTCTAAGTACAAGATCAATATACAAAATGAAATAGCATTTCTCTGTTCAAAAACAAAACAAAACAAAACAATACACTAACATAAAAAATAACTTGTAATTTGCAAAAGCTACAAATCTATGAAGTATCTAGGAATTGGTTAAAGAAAGACTTTATGGTGATACAATTTAAAAATATCTCTTAAAGAAATTAAATATGTAAGAATAAATGGAGAGATAAGCATTCATTGAATTTGAATCGCAAAAATGTTAATTTTCTCCAAATTAATTGCTACATTAAAAATCTAATAATATTTATAAAGGATCAGTTTTAGAATTCAAAATAAGATTTTGAATTTCAAGTGGAAGAATAAAATTTCCCAAGTAACTAGGAATTTGAAACAAGGCAAAGTGTGTTGTCTTATGTTTTGTGGGCATGGGTGCAGGATACACTCTATCAGATATTTAGATGAATTATAACACTATGGTAATAAAATAATATGGTATTATGGCAGTGACATATAAATTGTCAAAGAACAGAATAAAAAAAAAAACAAAATAAACTTCTTTACCTAGGGTAGTTTTGTATGGTATCAAAGTGACATCACAAATCGATGTGGAAAAAAGAGATTGGGATATAAATAGAATCTTATATATATTAAAAACATTCAAATTAGATTAAATAAGACCAAAATGTGACATTTAAATTATAAAAATAATTGCATAAAAAAGAAAGAATATATTTTAAACTCTGAAGCCATAGGATGAAATTGATGAATTTGACTTTATTGAAGTTAATAATTTTTAGTCAACAAAGGCAAAGGTCAATGTTATGAGATGCATGACAGACTAGGAAAAGACATTTGCAAAAACTGAAAGTGACAGGGATCAATATGTAGAATATGCAAAGAACTCCTGCAAATGAACAAAAAAAATGGTAGGAAACCCAATACAAAAAAAAACAAAGTGTGTAAATACAAAATTCACAGAAAGGAGAGACAGAGTAGGTCCAAAAAGCAAGAAAAGAAGCTCAGAGAAATATAAATCTAACCAAAAATGCACTATTTTAAAAATAACCAGATTAGAAAAAGTTTAATAGACAGAAAAAATGTATATGCTGCTGAGGGGAAATGAAATAAATATACTGCTAGTGGGAGTTCAAACTAATCTAATTCTGTAGGATAATTTCTGTAGTGAAAATAAATATATAAATGGTCAATGACCTAGTAACCCCATGCCTGGACATATGTTTCAGAAAAACAATTACAATGGTCCATAAGGAAAAGCATCCAAAGATGTTCATTGTAACATTGCATATTGTATTAAGGCTTTGAAAGCAATCTTATTGTTCATCACAAGGGGAATAGATAAAATATGATATATGCCTTCAATGGCTTACTATGTGGCAGATTTCCTCCTACAACACAGATAAGTCTTAAAAATCGAGTGTAGAGTAAAAAATAAAAAAAAAACAGAATAAGATAGTCAACACAGCACCATTTCTGTATATTAAAAGTCTTACATAAACCGACATTATATATTTTTCAAGGACTCACAAGGAGACATTGCAGAATGAAAGAGACATGAGGGAATGAGATAGTATTTCTTGATCTAAGCAACAGAATTAATTCACTCTGTGTTCTACCTATTCAAGATTTTTTAAAAAGTACTATCATTCAGTTTCAAGAAACTGATAAATATAGGGTTAGTGTTTTAAGATATTAGATTCAGGAACTAGACAAGCTGCATTCAAATTTAGCTGACTTGTGCACTAATTATTTGGTCCTTGAGCAAGTTATTTAACTTCTCTGAGACTCCTTTTCTTCACCTATAAAATGAAGATTTAATGTTACTTCCCTCATAAAGAAATTGGGAATATTAAATTGTATAATGTATTTAAAGAACTTAGCATAGTGTCCAGCACACAGTTAGGCCCACGATTGGTTTCTGGCTGGACCTGCATTGTGCATCAGGTCAACCCTGATTCTATACTACTTTAATGCCCACTCGAGAGAAGCTCCCCAAAGCAGCCTCCTATGCATCTGCATCCCAAACACCTGCGTTTTTCCCCTGCCCTAAAGGCTTTTCTCCCAGTTTAAATTAAATTATCCTGGAGTGTCATCTAGCCTGTCTTGGAAAACACATAAAGAGGAAGAAAGAAATTACATTTTCAACATATTGAACTTTTAAAATAGATACAAAGTATTTCCCTAAATTATCTAATTTAATCCTAATAACAACTCTTCGATAGTATATTTATCCCCATTTATCTAAGGAGAATATACTTAACTAGGAGTAACATCACATAGCTAGTTAGTGGCAGAGTTGGCTTTGAACCTATACATTAAAAACTCAGTTTATGCATGTAACCAGTATGGCATACTGTTTCTCTTTATCACTTTCCCCAGTATATTTAAGCACCACCAAATCTTATTAAACCCAAACAAGTAAGTCCTGTGTCAAAGAATTCCTTGTGTGTAAAACCATACTCATATTAAACATCTATTTACTTAATAATCAGCACAGAAATTACTCTGAACTACTTACTTATTTCTGTGGAGAAAGTGGCTTTTTTTCTATATGTACAGTTAAAAATATAGGCTACAAATCTTCTTCTGATTTATAAGCACGAACAAATTTGGTACATTAGGGATGGCCAATTCATTTTGATTTCAAAAGGAAGACCCAGGCAAAATAAAAGTCTAGTGGATATAAAGAATTTCTGAGAGATTATTACAAAAATACCTGCAAAATAGTGTTTAATATTAATTGCTAGTATTCTTCATTCGTAATGATATAAAATCCCATATTTTAAGGGAAAAAGTTAACACCCTTATGGCTATAGACTTCACTTTGGAAATTGCTCTTATGACTTTAGCTTTCTATGTGCTTTTTTAAAATAGCAGACAGTTCTTCACTTCCCAATAAAACTGTGAAATTCGACTGAGAATGGCAGATTGAATTGGAGTGTGAATAGTGTGATTTAATGCTCCCGCTAGTCTGAAATGTTTTCCTGTTAGGCCCTTTTAGCGACCCCTCCCAAAAGTTTGTTTGCAGTACCTAAAATCAGCGCTCCAAAGTTCACCACATTGCAAAACACACAGGCCGCTATTATTTTCACAATGCTAAACACTTTTTTTTTCCTCACAGTAAAGTCCATTTCTCGTTTGATTGCGTGTAACAAAATTTGCAGTCTAAAGCTTCCCTGTTTCAGAATCCTTCATCAAAGTTGTGATATAGGACTTCTGGCAAAATTATCCAAATAATTCCATATACTCTAAGACATTGTTTTCAATGCTTTTGTTTTTAAATTTAGTTTCTTAGGGGATGGGGTCTCACTATGCTGCCCAGGCTAGTCTTAAACTTCTGGGGTCAACCAATCCTCCCACCTCTGCCTCCCAAAGTGACAGGATTACAGGCATGGGCCACTGTGCCCAGCCTCTTTTCAGTTCTTTTAAAAAATAATACTGTTAAATATATATTATGCTGTATTTTTTTAATGTACACACATATACACTTTTGGTTTATGATCTTAAATCAAAAAACACTTCTTACTTGGAGCAAAGTTTCTCATGTTTGAAATTCTGTGACATGTTATGGCAATACATGACTATATTGGTACGTTTTAAGATTGTACAATAGATGAAATGGTTAATTATTAATCTGGCTGGTGTCTGTAATGAAAAAGGGAGTTCTTGCTTTTAGGCCACAGACTCAGTATGTAAATCTCTTGTGTTGCTGCAATCATAATATTCCTGCAGCTATGGTGTCACCTATTGTAATTTTTCTGCTAATAAACAAATTTGAACTAGCCAGGAATCCTAAATTTTGAGACTAGCTGTTTATCTGAAATATACTCCAGAGAAATAGTAATGCAGTTCTGCTTTGAATTTAATTTAAACAGAAACATGCAAAACAAATCTCTATGGAGGATATTTGACAATAATAAAATATTTCTCCCGGCGGGTGAGCTGGTAGCGATTGTATTGTGCAATCCAAGCTCACGTTTCAGTAGGTCATTACCATCATAACAAGCCCTTGGACCAACTGGCATGGACATGCAACATTGAGCCCCTGATGGTCACATTATTTCAGACCTTTAACTTCATGAAGAACAAGACAAATACTCCTGGGAAAGTAGGATTATATTTTGAAATTCCTTTCTTTTCTATTTGTTTCCCAATAAGATGCAGTACACAATCCATCTACTGCTACATGTTTCATTTTGTTTTTTTCCACACTACCAGGGGGCATGAGAAGCTACATTTAGAGATTCAAAAGTCCAGATGCACTGACTTCGACACTTTCTCATCTATTAGTCTATGGTGCTATCCATTCAGGATGTAGACCATTGTGGATGAAACAAAAGCCTTAAGCGTAGCTCTCTTTTTTTTCCACAAGTGAATCACAAATTAAATTTTATAATAAGCAAAGTGCACCTAAAGTGTTTTGCAGAGGCCCAAGGATGAAGCATTCTATCTCGTTTCTACCTCTCACCTAAATCAACAACTTGAAAAATATAGGTAAGAGAAGTCCTTCCAAGAAATGAAAATTTTCTAATTTTGTTGCTCTTTTGTTTGTCAGTAGGGAAAGACAGGTTTTTTGGATCCCACCTAAATAAATTCTAAAGCACATTAATGGGCCAAATGAGTAGGATTTAAAAAGCGGGGATCGGGGGAGTTTGTGAGATATTCTGCAAACAAGTTTTTGAGTAGCTATCCATCTCCATCTTTATATGGAGATATAACAGGAAGATGTGGCTTAGCAGTCATCAAATAAAATATATTTTTCATATGTTTTGTGGAGGTCAAAACAAAGTGCATTTCATTGGTTTGGTAAGGAAAAAAAAGGTTAAGTACTTTCATCTTGTTATTAAAAAGAAGCCCTAACAAAAATTTAGAACCAATATTAAAAAGCTCATTATTTTTGGTTTATTTGAGAAAAGTATAAAAATTTTAAGCAAGTGTTTCTCCATCTTGTCTTCATATTGGAATCACCTGGAGATCTTTTGTAAGCATTCCAAAACCCAGGCCACATCTTGGATCAATGAAACCACAATCTCTGTGGGTGGGACATGAGGAGCAGGAATTTTGACACTCCCCAGGTGATTTCAATATGCAGACAAATTTGGGGACCACTGGCTTAAAAATAAATCACTTATAAACAACTGGTGAAAATAAAAGTGATCCCTTAAAACAAATACATAATGCATTTGTCAGAGGTACTTGTTGTTTATGTATTTACAAACACAACATGCTGAAATGTCAAAATCCTACTTCATTTTTTTTACACCTGTGGCATCCATGATAAATATGTCAGTATCAGAAAAGTTGTCCTGTAAGAATTTTAAGTTACAAAAACAGCAAGACAGTTCTAACAGGAATTCTTTAAAGTGTGTGTGTGTGTGTGTGTGTGTGTTTATGCCTAACATATTTTACAATGAGGACCTCTTTAGAAGATTACAGACATGATTTTTCTTTTTAGGTTTGTATCTTGCATTGTTTCAGTCCCATCCAAGTACTTAAAAAATATCAAAAGTAAAACATGTCAGATTTTATGTTGAACTGTTGCCACTCAAAGGACATGAAAATATAAAAAAGACAATACAGAGCTATCTTGTTCGCTAGTGCATCTTAGTCATTTAGGTAATCTCGTGCCCCTAAAACCGATTCAGTTTAGTGGCCTTTGTGTGATCAGCTTGCTTCTCTGGAGAACCAACCACCTCTGCAAGGTGAGAAATACGGTGGGCAAACACAATGACAAAACACCCTCAAGATAGGCAGAGAAGCCAAGAAAGCACACATTAGCACTTCGGTGACGGCTCCAGGAGGCTCCAGTGGAAGCTACAACTTGACCCTGAGCAGCAAGGGCTGTAACCTCTCTGAGTATAAAAGGCGAGAGGAGGCCATTTGCTGTCAGCAGTGCTATTTAACCCTCTTGAATTCGAAGACAGCTCCCCCTCCTAATTCACACGGATCTCTAAGCTCTGCTTGTTGACTTCTCATTCAGGAAATCTGGTCAGCAGCTCTACTGCTGCTCCACACAGCCTGCATCTTGCCAAAGAGCTCGGAGCAAGCGCATGATTTAATTGTTGATAGAGGGAAATAATGGGTATCTCTAGCAGGTTTTAATATGATCTTAAAATAGGGGGAGAGTTTTCTGTTATGACATTGACATAGAGGCGATGATTTTGAGTAATGCAGGATGATGTGGAGATGCTTTAAGATTAAATAAGAGCTATATAAAGGCTTGTCAGAATGAATTCTAATGTGCCATGAGACACTTTGCATACTCTTAAATATGCAAAATGTCTCTTGGCACCCTAGAATTCATTCTGACAAGCCTTTATATAGCACTTATTTAAACTCTGACTTTATTTTTAGGGAACAGGTACTCAGAGTTACTCTTTGAATGGAAACAACAAAGGGCAGTGTTTATCAATTTGGTTCTTTAGCGGGGAAAAAAAAGAAACACAATACAAAAGAGCAGTCAAAAGTGGAAGCTTGTTTAATATTGCTCTACCATCATCCTGAAAGGCATAATAATTTGAGTTACACATCTGAACTGATTGGAGTTACAGAATCATATCTCCTTTTTGCATTTAACAATATATACAATATAAAATAAATACATTTACACAAATGGACATTTGCTGGAGCACACAGTATGGTACACATCACAAAAATATACAATTGATTGCTTTACAGATGTGAAGCCCATCTACAGCTATAGACATGGTTTTATTATTATTATTATTATTTTTACTACTGGCTATAATGCAACTCCTGGATTATTATAAGCAGTTTAAATTTTTTGTCCTTTTACGATCTTTGCACATAAGACTGCCATAAAATGTTTTCCTAGGCAGGTAAACAGAGACGCTTAAATAATTAAAATACAATCACCAACACCCATTTTCTCTTCTATAAGAAAAATAGCAGTTTTAAATTTTTTATATCTTTTATGTTATCATTTAAATGCAAAATAGTGGAATAAATACAACAATCTGATCTGATTGAAACACAAGTGTAACTACAAGGAGTCACACAATCATATTGCTTTAAATAAGAACAAACCTAAAAGAAGCAAAATTAAAATTAAAATCATATGGCTAAAACATACACCTTTATAACTTTCCAAAACTTCACATTAAGTAAATGGTCTTGCTTGAAACTTGAAAAGACTTCCCTCTAGTGAGGTTTAAGATGAACATTTACCCTAAAGCCCGTGCAGTTCTTTTTAAATCTACATTTTAGTTTTATTTCCTATTTGTGAGATACTTACTCTTTTGTAATGCTGAGAGTTACTTAAACTGAAAACTAAAAAATCGTATCTCGTTCTTTGAACATATCCCCATCTCAGGTTTTCAGTTGGTTGGCTCTTACTTCTGAAGCCCAAGTACTTTAATGTGATACAGTGAAAACAATGTATATATTGTATATATTTTATTTATATATAGTGTAGTTGAATAGTAGCAACTTAAACCCTGCACAAACTTTCTGGAAAATAATCTTTTTAAACACTTACATATATAAATAATCTTATAGAATCAGCACCTTTTTTCCCAGGAGTTGTATTTTCTGTTGTTATTTTTAAAGGGATGTGCCAATTTCTGAACTCCTATCACAGCTATAAATTTCAAGTTATTGACCATCTGAATGAATTGCTAATGAGGATTTATCTAGAATCACACTACAGTCACTTCTCTACTGAGAAACCACAATCTACAATATAGTCCCATATAGCTAATGATAGATACACAGTATTCCTAGCACTGGGTTGATGTTTCATCAACCCAAGGTATTTTGTTTAAAGCACACAAAGTAGCAATAGTTTTGGAAACGAATCTGCACCAAAAAGTTTTGCAACAACACAGAGCGAGTTAATAACAACATCTGAGAGATGATTGAGTGAAAGCCATATATACAGCATTTAAAAATTAGACTTATCTATATTCTTGAAATATTCAAAGTTTTATTTCTAAGCTATACATTGGTATTCTATAATAAACCATTAGAGAAATTATTCCTTGTTTTGAAAATATTATTATGATTTTGATGTGTATCTGTTCATAATGAATACTTGTTTGGAGTTTCAATCTCTTAATTATTATTAGGAAGAACCTTATTACTGGTAAGGAATAGAATATACTACTGTAATCTCCTGAGGAATTGTACATCCAATATTGTCTCTAATTCTACCCTGTGTCTAAAAGCACACGCCACAAGAATCCAAACACCACAAGAACAAGACAACAGTCTTTGAATGCAACATAAAATTCAGAAAAGCACAGCAAACATGAAACATTGAAAAGCTGAACTACATTTCTTTTGTTTGTTAGGATTACAATTTTAATTACATCTGTGTACATAGAATAAGACTGTTCACATAGTACAGGGAGCAGCTACTAACACTGGTCCATTGGTATAGCATTTGATGGAGGTTACTGTTTATTGGTTATTCAGCGACTGTAGATTTCGGGGCATCTAATTGATTTCTTCATTAGATTACACCTCTTAACAGTCTGGAATCTGACTGACTTTCATGCTGTGACAATACTAGTTGAAAAGCACATATATTGGCTTAGCTCTTGGTAAAAACTGCAGATTAATTTAAATGAACATTCCTAAATGAATAAACTTATATGGATTAGGTTTTAGAATTTGGTCAGGTGTTTTCTGTCTTTGATGATTTGTTTTTTTAATTCTGGCATTTGCCTTATTGCCTCTTAAATGAATACTGGCTCACAGCTCCTTCTGAGACAAGGTCTGTAACTTTGCAAACAGGCAGTATCACATTCCTAACCACCGTGGCAGCTAGAAATCATATGGCAATTGTACCTCCCAAGTAGAGAGGTGCACTCCTGATAATTCTACGGATCTATATCTCATGTGCAGTGCTTATATATGTGACTACTCAGAGTCACTGTAGGTGTAATCTAATCCTTTGTGTCAGTGAACATTTAGGTAAACTGGAGCTCATGTTAAGAAATTGATGTCTGGGACCAGACTGGCACACAACATAAATTGCATCCGTGATAATATGCACCTTCCCTTCAACTATTGCTTGAGTAAGTTAAATTCCCATATTAATAAATGGCTGAAAAGTGGTAAAGCTGGTACAAAAAAATCTCCATTTGTAAGAAGAAACAAAACATTTTTAAAAATCTTCCTTCAGGATTCATTTGTCCTTCATTATTGTTCGTAATTGTTCAAAGCCAGCACAAAATTGCAGTATTCTTATTTCTCTTTAGTATTGCATGAATGAATAAAGCTTAAACTATTCCCTGAAAAAGTTACATAGTAGCTAAACTAACAAATACCTGGAAGACTTGAAAAAACAATTAAGGAATCAAATGGCTGTAACTGATCTAGATGGAAAAGCAATGATAAGAAGCAGCCGATGCAACGTTGCTTAAGTTGTCTAATTAGAGGCTGCTCCCATGAAATCTAATACCGCACTCAGTCAATTCGTATATGTTGCACTGTACTTTTAGGAACGTTGGTTCTCTTTCTTTGATTCCTTAGTCATGGGGAACGGTATGGTTCACAATAAGTTCACTGGCATCCATATTATGGATCTCCATCCTTTGGCAGGGCTGGCTTCCATCTCTCTTCAGTTAGAGACCTCTTTTAAAAGTTCAGCAGCAGAAGGAAGAAAAAGAAAGATGGAAAGAAGGTCAAGAGGAAAGGAAAGGAAAGGAAAAAGGAAAGGGAAAAAGGAAAGTAAGGGAAAGGAAAGGGGGAAGGGAGGATTTTTTTTTTTTTTTTTTTTTTTTTTTTACAACTAAAGCTATTTCAAATTTAGAAAACGGGGAGGATGAGAAAAGAGAGGAACGAGAGTAGGCAAAGAAAAGAAAGAAGGCAGGCAGGCAGACGGGAAGAAAATAAAGGAGAATGGGAACTAGGAATGAAAGAAGCAAAGAAATAAGGGAGGTGAAAGAAGAAAAGGAGAAAAAATAAAGAGGAAGAGAAATGTGGGAAGAAAGAGAAAAGAAGATGATGGAGAAAGTAGAAAGAAACTCATCAGGAAGCTATGGAGGAATCTGAAAGCTGCTTCATAGTCTTGCTGCTAAATTATCAGTGCAGTCTGTTGATTTTTGATGTTGTTAACTAAACTCTAAGTTTCTTCGACATCACTCTTGGGTTTATTTTCCCTTTTTCAACGTGAAGGATGGGAAGGCCCAGGGAGCTTTTAGTCAGACCTTGGCCTCCAACATTTCCAAAAAAAGTTTGTGCATGGGGACTTTGCCTTCTAGTTTGATGTTGTAGAAATGCTGCACGGCCTTGGTAGAGGTCTGCCTCAGGAGTGGCAGTGTCATCAGCATCTTGCCAGCTCGACGAGGGTCTTCCATGTGCTGGCCAGCTTCATAATCCTGCAGCGCCTCATGTAAGACATCCTGAAGCTTCTGAACGGCTTCAACATCTTCTATGTGCATGGAGTCTGTGCAATGAAGCAAAAGATATGAGTAATTATAATAATAATAGCAAACCTATGTAGACTAGAGTTATAAAATTAGCTATTAATTATTTTTGAACTTCTCTAAGCTTGAAACTATGATTTGTTCAGAGTCTCACATTTCTACAATCTCTATTTCTTTCTAAATTTCCCTACATAATTTCTAATACTAGCTTAGAAGATGGGAATTATTAGAAAAGATCTATGATTTAAAATGTGTATTTTTCCTCCTCAGGCTGAGCAAGAGAAGGCTTTCTTTCAACAGATTACAGTCTTGACTATTCTATTCATTGTCTCATCCAGGTATATATTCATTCACTCAACAAACAACCACTGAAGGCCATCTATTAAAAGTATTATCTTAGTGCTGTGTGGGGGATGGTTGTTTAAAATTCTGATCTTGCCTGGAAAAGCCAATATTTCCCAAAGAGGGGAAAAAATTGATGACTAAGATCCTAAGAACTCCATGTGACTACACTGAATCTAGCACTATACAGAAATCACAATAAATTATTTATCCTTTTAGGATGTTTAATGTTCAGTATCAGTTGATTAAAGCATCCTTACAGAGTCTACTTCCCCGATGAAAAACAAATGGTGTCTTCAGATCACTGAGTTCTGAAATACTTTTCACATTTGTAAAGGCGAACTTTGCCCTTAAATGAATAATTTGAAAATCTAATTCAATCAAGCAAAGAAAGGGTTAACAAGGTTGCCAAATTATTCTTGTGAGAAATGTGAGATGTGGGGAAAAAATAAAAGTTACAGCTCCAGCTCTAAAGCAGACACTTAATTATATACAAGTTTGAATCATTTAGCACGTTTTATTGATTCTGATGACAGTTTATCTGTTAATTACACATAATGGAGTCTTTGGGGGATTCTTCATATTTAATAATTCTAGTTCTCTGAGAATGCTGAGCTCTAAGATATATGTAGTTAGCCTAATCTTTCATACAATTCAAACATAGATCACATGAACAAAAAGAGAGAAGGAATGTAATTTAAAATCAAGTGGCTAAACATACAATAAAAATGAAATATGGCAAAGTAATTAAAAGATAGATAACCAGTAGCATGTCTTAAAAATTTATTCTTATTTTGTTTAGTGTTTTTTCAATTTACATTGTCATTTTGAATCATTCCACCACATCACTGGTGAACTGACCACTATTAACATTAGGTAGTTTAATGACACCTCTTTAAAAAATTTTTGAATAATCTGGAATAAAGTTGCTTATAAGTATTTACTGCTCAAGACTCAATCTCTGCCTGGCAGGGCAAAAAGAAGGAATTTTTCCAAGTGGGAAATAGCGTTGATAGTGGTGCCCTGGAGCGGGACTCAAGTCACTCCCCAACATACGCCTGGCCTTTCCCTGTGGATTGTTTCTACCCAGCTTCTCTCCAGTCTGGTTCCTCTCAGCATGGCAATCTCATCCACCTCCTATGGTGTTGTCTCTTAGAAACAAACACACATAATTTCTAAAGTTGTCTAGGGGTTGGTAATGTTAGGGACAGAAAAACATTCATAGAGATGATGGCAACATGATCTGATATTCTTTCTCTCTCTCTATTTTTGCACTTAAATGCTACCTGAAGGAAAAATGGGAGGTATGGGGAAACACTATGGTGAGTCTCTAGGTACACAAAAGACTGCAATATGGACCTTCTGCATAAGGGAACAGAGATGAGTTGGATTTTCCCAACGTATCCTGGGTCTAATAATTAGCTCTCTATATGAAAACAGAGTAATAGATGGAAGGAGAAAGTGGGAATTACACTCTGCAGTGACAAAACAAACTT